>NW_026778097.1:0-41983 GCF_028023285.1 Balaenoptera ricei | reverse complement strand
CACCTCATTTCTCTTCTCCTTGTGCCCGGGTTCGTCATTCCAGCCGCTTTACTAATAATCTCCCTACTTGGAGCATCAGCACCTTTAACCTCCTGTTCCGTACAGGTTGCAATTTGTCCTGAGGATGAACGGGTAGACGGGGAACTAGTGAGAGACTAGCTCTTGGTATTGGGACAGGCACAGGTCACTCTATTTTCCCATCAGGAAGAAGAATTAACCACGGGCTCATCCTCCCCCCTGGAACCAGAACAGGGCCTGAAGCCATCCTGCGCTTTTGCGGCCAGCTCCCAAAAAAGCGAGTTGTAAAATGGAGCTTCAGGGCACTGCAATTCACAAACATGCAGAGTTATAAATGATAACTCTCGTCCACAAATATATTGAGGGAAGGCAAAGAAGAGGATTTGAAATCAAGGCAGAATTGCAGGAAACAGATTTCAGGAGGTAGATTCGAATCGCCTTTAAAGCACATGAAAAGCGGTAAAACGTTGACAATGATGCCCTTGGCCAAAAAGGGCGTATGCGTTTTTTCCTGAATATATTCAGGAAAAAACGCATACGCCCTTTTTGGCCAACCAAGCAACCTGGAAAGGCAAATCAGGGCTACAAAGAAGACTCGCTCCCCATTGGTCAAAAGGGCCATGCTTAAAAAAGTCTCAAAACCAGAAATGCACGACAGGCCATGGAGAAATGGGAGCCTTGCTACACTGATGGGCGGGATGTAAATTGCCAACAGCCACTCTGGAGAAGTGTACGGTGTGTCCTGAAACATCTAAAAAACACAGCTTAGAGAGCATAGGGAACTTCCACTCATGGGGGTATAAATTGGGAAAATGAAAAATCAGCAAGACACAAGCACCCCAAAGTTTAGGGCTGCTCTGTTGACAAGGACCTCCACTTCATTCCACCTTCAATATCCCAGGAAAGGGAAAAATGGATAAAGAAGTTGTGGTCCTTATGTACAATGGAATATCACTCAGCCATGAAATCAATGTCATAAGGCTAGTAGCAGCATGATGAGTGGATTTAGGTACGACGATTCTAAGTGAAATAAGTCACACAGAAAAGGACACTTCTCATAAGCTATCACTTATAGAGGGAATGTCAAAACCGTTACACTTGAACTGAATTACAAAACAGAACAGAGTCACACATGCAGAAAACACACTATGGCTGCTTAACGGGAAAGGTGAGGTGGGGTGATACATAAAACAAGGGTTTCAAATTAGCTCAGATACCGTTCCATAAACCCAATATGTAATAGACAAGACCTACTCCTTGCTCAGAGAACTGGACTCAACACACCCTATTCACCGCACAAGAATATATCTGAGTAGTAATAATCTTAAAACCTATGTATTCATATCTCTCTGTTAGTGTGTCAAATGGGTGTAAAGCAGCATAAACACAGCAGTGAAAAGCAGCTAAACCCCATTATAAAAATAAATTACTTTTACAAACCCATGAAACAAAGACAGTGAAAGAGAGAGAAATTCTTACACAATGCGTTCAGGGGCTGTGATGCAACCTGGATTGACCATATCTAGACCCACAGCTGGATGAGACATAAGGGTGGACACTCTTGGGGCTGAGAGGTTTGGTGAGGTTGGGTGAGCAAACGCAGACCCTATAAAGTAATACTGCGTGGTACCCATCGCATGGGTCCCAAATCTCAAGGTTTAAGGGCATCTTCCTACATCGAAAACATGCATGAGAAAACAAAACGATGGTACACCATGTGATGGGGAAAGGTTTCTAAAACGCACCTCATTTCTCTTCTCCTTGTGCCCGGGTTCGCCATTCCAGCCTCTTTACTAACAATCTCCCTACTTGGAGCATCAGCACCTTTAACCTCCTGTTCCGTACAGGTTGCAATTTGTCCTGAGGATGAACGGGTAGACGGGGAACCAGTGAGAGACTAGCTCTTGGTGTTGGGACAGGCACAGGTCACTCTATTTTCCCATCAGGAAGAAGAATTAACCACAGGCTCATCCTCCCCCCCGGAACCAGAACAGGGCCTGAAGCCATCCTGCGCTTTTGCGGCCAGCTCCCAAAAAAGCGAGTTGTAAAATGGAGCTTCAGGGCACTGCAATTCACAAACCTGCAGAGTTATAAATGATAACTCTCGTCCACAAATATATTGAGGGAAGGCAAAGAAGAGGATTTGAAATCAAGGCAGAATTGCAGGAAACAGATTTCAGGAGGTAGATTCGAATCGCCTTTAAAGCACATGAAAAGCGGCAAAACGTTGACAATGATGCCCTTGGCCAAAAAGGGCGTATGCGTTTTTTCCTGAATATATTCAGGAAAAAACGCATACGCCCTTTTTGGCCAACCAAGCAACCTGGAAAGGCAACTCAGCGCTACAAAGAAGACTCGCTAGCCATCGGTCAAAAGGGCCATGCTGAAAAAAGTCTCAAAACCAGAAATGCAGGACAGCCCATGGAGAAATGGGAGCCTTGCTACACTGATGGGCGGGATGTAAATTGCCAACAGCCACTCTGGAGAAGTGTACGGTGTGTCCTGAAACATCTAAAAAACACAGCTTAGAGAGCATAGGGCACTTCCACTCATGGGGGTATAAATTGGGAAAATGAAAAATCAGCAAGACACAAGCACCCCAAAGTTTAGGGCTGCTCTGTTGACAAGGACCTCCACTTCATTCCACCTTCAATATCCCAGGAAAGGGAAAAATGGATAAAGAAGTTGTGGTCCTTATGTACAATGGAATATCACTCAGCCATGAAATCAATGTCATAAGGCTAGTAGCAGCATGATGGGTGGATTTAGGTACGACGATTCTAAGTGAAATAAGTCACACAGAAAAGGACACTTCTCATAAGGTATCACTTATAGAGGGAATGTCAAAACCGTTACACTTGAACTGAATTACAAAACAGAACAGAGTCACACATGCAGAAAACACACTATGGCTGCTTAACGGGAAAGGTGAGGTGGGGTGATACATAAAACAAGGGTTTCAAATTAGCTCAGATACCGTTCCATAAACCCAATATGTAATAGACAAGACCTACTCCTTGCTCAGAGAACTGGACTCAACACACCCTATTCACCGCACAAGAATATATCTGAGTAGTAATAATCTTAAAACCTATGTATTCATATCTCTCTGTTAGTGTGTCAAATGGGTGTAAAGCAGCATAAACACAGCAGTGAAAAGCAGCTAAACCCCATTATAAAAATAAATTACTTTTACAAACCCATGAAACAAAGACAGTGAAAGAGAGAGAAATTCTTACACAATGCGTTCAGGGGCTGTGATGCAACCTGGATTGACCATATCTAGACCCACAGCTGGATCAGACATAAGGGTGGACACTCTTGGGGCTGAGAGGTTTGGTGAGGTTGGGTGAGCAAACGCAGACCCTTTAAAGTAATACTGCGTGGTCCCCATCGCATGGGTCGCAAATCTCCAGGTTCAAGGGCATCTTCCTACATCGAAAACATGCATGAGAAAACAAAAAGATGGTACACCATGTGATGGGGAAAGGTTTCTAAAACGCACCTCATTTCTCTTCTCCTTGTGCCCGGGTTCGCCATTCCAGCCGCTTTACGAATAATCTCCCTATTTGGAGCATCAGCACCTTTAACCTCCTGTTCCGTACAGGTTGCAATTTGTCCTGAGGATGAACGGGTAGACGGGGAACCAGTGAGAGACTAGCTCTTGGTGTTGGGACAGGCAGAGGTCACTCTATTTTCCCATCAGGAAGAAGAATTAACCACAGGCTCATCCTACCCCCCGGAACCAGAACAGGGCCTGAAGCCATCCTGTGCTTTTGCGGCCAGCTCCCAAAAAAGCGAGTTGTAAAATGGAGCTTCAGGGCACTGCAATTCACAAAACTGCAGAGTTATAAATGATAACTCTCGTCCACAAATATATTGAGGGAAGGCAAAGAAGAGGATTTGAAATCAAGGCAGAATTGCAGGAAACAGATTTCAGGAGGTAGATTCGAATCGCCTTTAAAGCACATGAAAAGCGGCAAAACGTTGACAATGATGCCCTTGGCCAAAAAGGGCGTATGCGTTTTTTCCTGAATATATTCAGGAAAAAACGCATACGCCCTTTTTGGCCAACCAAGCAACCTGGAAAGGCAAATCAGCGCTACAAAGAAGACTCGCTACCCATCGGTCAAAAGGGCCATGCTGAAAAAAGTCTCAAAACCAGAAATGCAGGACAGGCCATGGAGAAATGGGAGCCTTGCTACACTGATGAGCGGGATGTAAATTGCCAACAGCCACTCTGGAGAAGTGTACGGTGTGTCCTGAAACATCTAAAAAACAAAGCTTAGAGAGCATAGGGCACTTCCACTCATGGGGGTATAAATTGGGAAAATGAAAAATCAGCAAGACACAAGCACCCCAAAGTTTAGGTCTGCTCTGTTGACAAGGACCTCCACTTCATTCCACCTTCAATATCCCAGGAAAGAGAAAAATGGATAAAGAAGTTGTGGTCCTTATGTACAATGGAATATCACTCAGCCATGAAATCAATGTCATAAGGCTAGTAGCAGCATGATGAGTGGATTTAGGTACGACGATTCTAAGTGAAATAAGTCACACAGAAAAGGACACTTCTCATAAGGTATCACTTATAGAGGGAATGTAAAAACAGTTACACTTGAACTGAATTACAAAACAGAACAGAGTCACACATGCAGAAAACACACTATGGCTGCTTAACGGGAAAGGTGAGGTGGGGTGATACATAAAACAAGGGTTTCAAATTAGCTCAGATACCATTCCATAAACCCAATATGTAATAGACAAGACCTACTCCTTGCTCAGAGAACTGGACTCAACACACCCTATTCACCGCACAAGAATATATCTGACTAGTAATAATCTTAAAACCTATGTATTGATATCTCACTGTTAGTGTGTCAAGTGGGTGTAAAGCGGCATAAACACAGCAGTGAAAAGCAGCTAAACGCCATTATAAAAATAAATTACTTCGAAAAACCCATGAAACCAAGACATTGAAAGAGAGAGAAATTCTTACACAATGCGTTCATGGGCTGTGATGCAACCTGGATTGACCATATCTAGACCCACAGCTGGATGAGACATAAGGGTGGACACTCTTGGGGCTGAGAGGTTTGGTGAGGTTGGGTGAGCAAACGCAGACCCTTTAAAGTAATACTGCGTGGTCCCCATCGCATGGGTCGCAAATCTCCAGGTTCAAGGGCATCTTCCTACATCGAAAACATGCATGAGAAAACAAAAAGATGGTACACCATGTGATGGGGAAAGGTTTCTAAAACGCACCTCATTTCTCTTCTCCTTGTGCCCGGGTTCGCCATTCCAGCCGCTTTACTAATAATCTCCCTACTTGGAGCATCAGCACCTTTAACCTCCTGTTCCGTACAGGTTGCAATTTGTCCTGAGGATGAACGGGTAGACGGGGAACCAGTGAGAGACTAGCTCTTGGTGTTGGGACAGGCAGAGGTCACTCTATTTTCCCATCAGGAAGAAGAATTAACCACAGGCTCATCCTCCCCCCCGGAACCAGAACAGGGCCTGAAGCCATCCTGCGCTTTTGCGGCCAGCTCCCAAAAAAGCGAGTTGTAAAATGGAGCTTCAGGGCACTGCAATTCACAAACCTGCAGAGTTATAAATGATAACTCTCGTCCACAAATATATTGAGGGAAGGCAAAGAAGAGGATTTGAAATCAAGGCAGAATTGCAGGAAACAGATTTCAGGAGGTAGATTCGAATCGCCTTTAAAGCACATGAAAAGCGGCAAAACGTTGACAATGATGCCCTTGGCCAAAAAGGGCGTATGCGTTTTTTCCTGAATATATTCAGGAAAAAACGCATACGCCCTTTTTGGCCAACCAAGCAACCTGGAAAGGCAAATCAGCGCTACAAAGAAGACTCGCTACCCATCGGTCAAAAGGGCCATGCTGAAAAAAGTCTCAAAACCAGAAATACAGGACAGGCCATGGAGAAATGGGAGCCTTGCTACACTGATGAGCGGGATGTAAATTGCCAACAGCCACTCTGGAGAAGTGTACGGTGTGTCCTGAAACATCTAAAAAACACAGCTTAGAGAGCATAGGGCACTTCCACTCATGGGGGTATAAATTGGGAAAATGAAAAATCAGCAAGACACAAGCACCCCAAAGTTTAGGGCTGCTCTGTTGACAAGGACCTCCACTTCATTCCACCTTCAATATCCCAGGAAAGAGAAAAATGGATAAAGAAGTTGTGGTCCTTATGTACAATGGAATATCACTCAGCCATGAAATCAATGTCATAAGGCTAGTAGCAGCATGATGAGTGGATTTAGGTACGACGATTCTAAGTGAAATAAGTCACACAGAAAAGGACACTTCTCATAAGGTATCACTTATAGAGGGAATGTCAAAACCGTTACACTTGAACTGAATTACAAAACAGAACAGAGTCACACATGCAGAAAACACACTATGGCTGCTTAACGGGAAAGGTGAGGTGGGGTGATACATAAAACAAGGGTTTCAAATTAGCTCAGATACCGTTCCATAAACCCAATATGTAATAGACAAGACCTACTCCTTGCTCAGAGAACTGGACTCAACACACCCTATTCACCGCACAAGAATATATCTGAGTAGTAATAATCTTAAAACCTATGTATTCATATCTCTCTGTTAGTGTGTCAAATGGGTGTAAAGCAGCATAAACACAGCAGTGAAAAGCAGCTAAACCCCATTATAAAAATAAATTACTTTTACAAACCCATGAAACAAAGACAGTGAAAGAGAGAGAAATTCTTACACAATGCGTTCAGGGGCTGTGATGCAACCTGGATTGACCATATCTAGACCCACAGCTGGATCAGACATAAGGGTGGACACTCTTGGGGCTGAGAGGTTTGGTGAGGTTGGGTGAGCAAACGCAGACCCTTTAAAGTAATACTGCGTGGTCCCCATCGCATGGGTCGCAAATCTCCAGGTTCAAGGGCATCTTCCTACATCGAAAACATGCATGAGAAAACAAAAAGATGGTACACCATGTGATGGGGAAAGGTTTCTAAAACGCACCTCATTTCTCTTCTCCTTGTGCCCGGGTTCGCCATTCCAGCCGCTTTACGAATAATCTCCCTATTTGGAGCATCAGCACCTTTAACCTCCTGTTCCGTACAGGTTGCAATTTGTCCTGAGGATGAACGGGTAGACGGGGAACCAGTGAGAGACTAGCTCTTGGTGTTGGGACAGGCAGAGGTCACTCTATTTTCCCATCAGGAAGAAGAATTAACCACAGGCTCATCCTACCCCCCGGAACCAGAACAGGGCCTGAAGCCATCCTGTGCTTTTGCGGCCAGCTCCCAAAAAAGCGAGTTGTAAAATGGAGCTTCAGGGCACTGCAATTCACAAAACTGCAGAGTTATAAATGATAACTCTCGTCCACAAATATATTGAGGGAAGGCAAAGAAGAGGATTTGAAATCAAGGCAGAATTGCAGGAAACAGATTTCAGGAGGTAGATTCGAATCGCCTTTAAAGCACATGAAAAGCGGCAAAACGTTGACAATGATGCCCTTGGCCAAAAAGGGCGTATGCGTTTTTTCCTGAATATATTCAGGAAAAAACGCATACGCCCTTTTTGGCCAACCAAGCAACCTGGAAAGGCAAATCAGCGCTACAAAGAAGACTCGCTACCCATCGGTCAAAAGGGCCATGCTGAAAAAAGTCTCAAAACCAGAAATGCAGGACAGGCCATGGAGAAATGGGAGCCTTGCTACACTGATGAGCGGGATGTAAATTGCCAACAGCCACTCTGGAGAAGTGTACGGTGTGTCCTGAAACATCTAAAAAACAAAGCTTAGAGAGCATAGGGCACTTCCACTCATGGGGGTATAAATTGGGAAAATGAAAAATCAGCAAGACACAAGCACCCCAAAGTTTAGGTCTGCTCTGTTGACAAGGACCTCCACTTCATTCCACCTTCAATATCCCAGGAAAGAGAAAAATGGATAAAGAAGTTGTGGTCCTTATGTACAATGGAATATCACTCAGCCATGAAATCAATGTCATAAGGCTAGTAGCAGCATGATGAGTGGATTTAGGTACGACGATTCTAAGTGAAATAAGTCACACAGAAAAGGACACTTCTCATAAGGTATCACTTATAGAGGGAATGTAAAAACAGTTACACTTGAACTGAATTACAAAACAGAACAGAGTCACACATGCAGAAAACACACTATGGCTGCTTAACGGGAAAGGTGAGGTGGGGTGATACATAAAACAAGGGTTTCAAATTAGCTCAGATACCATTCCATAAACCCAATATGTAATAGACAAGACCTACTCCTTGCTCAGAGAACTGGACTCAACACACCCTATTCACCGCACAAGAATATATCTGACTAGTAATAATCTTAAAACCTATGTATTGATATCTCACTGTTAGTGTGTCAAGTGGGTGTAAAGCGGCATAAACACAGCAGTGAAAAGCAGCTAAACGCCATTATAAAAATAAATTACTTCGAAAAACCCATGAAACCAAGACATTGAAAGAGAGAGAAATTCTTACACAATGCGTTCATGGGCTGTGATGCAACCTGGATTGACCATATCTAGACCCACAGCTGGATGAGACATAAGGGTGGACACTCTTGGGGCTGAGAGGTTTGGTGAGGTTGGGTGAGCAAACGCAGACCCTTTAAAGTAATACTGCGTGGTCCCCATCGCATGGGTCGCAAATCTCCAGGTTCAAGGGCATCTTCCTACATCGAAAACATGCATGAGAAAACAAAAAGATGGTACACCATGTGATGGGGAAAGGTTTCTAAAACGCACCTCATTTCTCTTCTCCTTGTGCCCGGGTTCGCCATTCCAGCCGCTTTACTAATAATCTCCCTACTTGGAGCATCAGCACCTTTAACCTCCTGTTCCGTACAGGTTGCAATTTGTCCTGAGGATGAACGGGTAGACGGGGAACCAGTGAGAGACTAGCTCTTGGTGTTGGGACAGGCAGAGGTCACTCTATTTTCCCATCAGGAAGAAGAATTAACCACAGGCTCATCCTCCCCCCCGGAACCAGAACAGGGCCTGAAGCCATCCTGCGCTTTTGCGGCCAGCTCCCAAAAAAGCGAGTTGTAAAATGGAGCTTCAGGGCACTGCAATTCACAAACCTGCAGAGTTATAAATGATAACTCTCGTCCACAAATATATTGAGGGAAGGCAAAGAAGAGGATTTGAAATCAAGGCAGAATTGCAGGAAACAGATTTCAGGAGGTAGATTCGAATCGCCTTTAAAGCACATGAAAAGCGGCAAAACGTTGACAATGATGCCCTTGGCCAAAAAGGGCGTATGCGTTTTTTCCTGAATATATTCAGGAAAAAACGCATACGCCCTTTTTGGCCAACCAAGCAACCTGGAAAGGCAAATCAGCGCTACAAAGAAGACTCGCTACCCATCGGTCAAAAGGGCCATGCTGAAAAAAGTCTCAAAACCAGAAATACAGGACAGGCCATGGAGAAATGGGAGCCTTGCTACACTGATGAGCGGGATGTAAATTGCCAACAGCCACTCTGGAGAAGTGTACGGTGTGTCCTGAAACATCTAAAAAACACAGCTTAGAGAGCATAGGGCACTTCCACTCATGGGGGTATAAATTGGGAAAATGAAAAATCAGCAAGACACAAGCACCCCAAAGTTTAGGGCTGCTCTGTTGACAAGGACCTCCACTTCATTCCACCTTCAATATCCCAGGAAAGAGAAAAATGGATAAAGAAGTTGTGGTCCTTATGTACAATGGAATATCACTCAGCCATGAAATCAATGTCATAAGGCTAGTAGCAGCATGATGAGTGGATTTAGGTACGACGATTCTAAGTGAAATAAGTCACACAGAAAAGGACACTTCTCATAAGGTATCACTTATAGAGGGAATGTAAAAACCGTTACACTTGAACTGAATTACAAAACAGAACAGAGTCACACATGCAGAAAACACACTATGGCTGCTTAACGGGAAAGGTGAGGTGGGGTGATACATAAAACAAGGGTTTCAAATTAGCTCAGATACCGTTCCATAAACCCAATATGTAATAGACAAGACCTACTCCTTGCTCAGAGAACTGGACTCAACACACCCTATTCACCGCACAAGAATATATCTGAGTAGTAATAATCTTAAAACCTATGTATTCATATCTCTCTGTTAGTGTGTCAAATGGGTGTAAAGCAGCATAAACACAGCAGTGAAAAGCAGCTAAACCCCATTATAAAAATAAATTACTTTTACAAACCCATGAAACAAAGACAGTGAAAGAGAGAGAAATTCTTACACAATGCGTTCAGGGGCTGTGATGCAACCTGGATTGACCATATCTAGACCCACAGCTGGATCAGACATAAGGGTGGACACTCTTGGGGCTGAGAGGTTTGGTGAGGTTGGGTGAGCAAACGCAGACCCTTTAAAGTAATACTGCGTGGTCCCCATCGCATGGGTCGCAAATCTCCAGGTTCAAGGGCATCTTCCTACATCGAAAACATGCATGAGAAAACAAAAAGATGGTACACCATGTGATGGGGAAAGGTTTCTAAAACGCACCTCATTTCTCTTCTCCTTGTGCCCGGGTTCGCCATTCCAGCCGCTTTACGAATAATCTCCCTATTTGGAGCATCAGCACCTTTAACCTCCTGTTCCGTACAGGTTGCAATTTGTCCTGAGGATGAACGGGTAGACGGGGAACCAGTGAGAGACTAGCTCTTGGTGTTGGGACAGGCAGAGGTCACTCTATTTTCCCATCAGGAAGAAGAATTAACCACAGGCTCATCCTACCCCCCGGAACCAGAACAGGGCCTGAAGCCATCCTGTGCTTTTGCGGCCAGCTCCCAAAAAAGCGAGTTGTAAAATGGAGCTTCAGGGCACTGCAATTCACAAAACTGCAGAGTTATAAATGATAACTCTCGTCCACAAATATATTGAGGGAAGGCAAAGAAGAGGATTTGAAATCAAGGCAGAATTGCAGGAAACAGATTTCAGGAGGTAGATTCGAATCGCCTTTAAAGCACATGAAAAGCGGCAAAACGTTGACAATGATGCCCTTGGCCAAAAAGGGCGTATGCGTTTTTTCCTGAATATATTCAGGAAAAAACGCATACGCCCTTTTTGGCCAACCAAGCAACCTGGAAAGGCAAATCAGCGCTACAAAGAAGACTCGCTACCCATCGGTCAAAAGGGCCATGCTGAAAAAAGTCTCAAAACCAGAAATGCAGGACAGGCCATGGAGAAATGGGAGCCTTGCTACACTGATGAGCGGGATGTAAATTGCCAACAGCCACTCTGGAGAAGTGTACGGTGTGTCCGGAAACATCTAAAAAACACAGCTTAGAGAGCATAGGGCACTTCCACTCATGGGGGTATAAATTGGGAAAATGAAAAATCAGCAAGACACAAGCACCCCAAAGTTTAGGTCTGCTCTGTTGACAAGGACCTCCACTTCATTCCACCTTCAATATCCCAGGAAAGAGAAAAATGGATAAAGAAGTTGTGGTCCTTATGTACAATGGAATATCACTCAGCCATGAAATCAATGTCATAAGGCTAGTAGCAGCATGATGAGTGGATTTAGGTACGACGATTCTAAGTGAAATAAGTCACACAGAAAAGGACACTTCTCATAAGGTATCACTTATAGAGGGAATGTAAAAACAGTTACACTTGAACTGAATTACAAAACAGAACAGAGTCACACATGCAGAAAACACACTATGGCTGCTTAACGGGAAAGGTGAGGTGGGGTGATACATAAAACAAGGGTTTCAAATTAGCTCAGATACCATTCCATAAACCCAATATGTAATAGACAAGACCTACTCCTTGCTCAGAGAACTGGACTCAACACACCCTATTCACCGCACAAGAATATATCTGACTAGTAATAATCTTAAAACCTATGTATTGATATCTCACTGTTAGTGTGTCAAGTGGGTGTAAAGCGGCATAAACACAGCAGTGAAAAGCAGCTAAACGCCATTATAAAAATAAATTACTTCGAAAAACCCATGAAACCAAGACATTGAAAGAGAGAGAAATTCTTACACAATGCGTTCATGGGCTGTGATGCAACCTGGATTGACCATATCTAGACCCACAGCTGGATGAGACATAAGGGTGGACACTCTTGGGGCTGAGAGGTTTGGTGAGGTTGGGTGAGCAAACGCAGACCCTTTAAAGTAATACTGCGTGGTCCCCATCGCATGGGTCGCAAATCTCCAGGTTCAAGGGCATCTTCCTACATCGAAAACATGCATGAGAAAACAAAAAGATGGTACACCATGTGATGGGGAAAGGTTTCTAAAACGCACCTCATTTCTCTTCTCCTTGTGCCCGGGTTCGCCATTCCAGCCGCTTTACTAATAATCTCCCTACTTGGAGCATCAGCACCTTTAACCTCCTGTTCCGTACAGGTTGCAATTTGTCCTGAGGATGAACGGGTAGACGGGGAACCAGTGAGAGACTAGCTCTTGGTGTTGGGACAGGCAGAGGTCACTCTATTTTCCCATCAGGAAGAAGAATTAACCACAGGCTCATCCTCCCCCCCGGAACCAGAACAGGGCCTGAAGCCATCCTGCGCTTTTGCGGCCAGCTCCCAAAAAAGCGAGTTGTAAAATGGAGCTTCAGGGCACTGCAATTCACAAACCTGCAGAGTTATAAATGATAACTCTCGTCCACAAATATATTGAGGGAAGGCAAAGAAGAGGATTTGAAATCAAGGCAGAATTGCAGGAAACAGATTTCAGGAGGTAGATTCGAATCGCCTTTAAAGCACATGAAAAGCGGCAAAACGTTGACAATGATGCCCTTGGCCAAAAAGGGCGTATGCGTTTTTTCCTGAATATATTCAGGAAAAAACGCATACGCCCTTTTTGGCCAACCAAGCAACCTGGAAAGGCAAATCAGCGCTACAAAGAAGACTCGCTACCCATCGGTCAAAAGGGCCATGCTGAAAAAAGTCTCAAAACCAGAAATACAGGACAGGCCATGGAGAAATGGGAGCCTTGCTACACTGATGAGCGGGATGTAAATTGCCAACAGCCACTCTGGAGAAGTGTACGGTGTGTCCTGAAACATCTAAAAAACACAGCTTAGAGAGCATAGGGCACTTCCACTCATGGGGGTATAAATTGGGAAAATGAAAAATCAGCAAGACACAAGCACCCCAAAGTTTAGGGCTGCTCTGTTGACAAGGACCTCCACTTCATTCCACCTTCAATATCCCAGGAAAGAGAAAAATGGATAAAGAAGTTGTGGTCCTTATGTACAATGGAATATCACTCAGCCATGAAATCAATGTCATAAGGCTAGTAGCAGCATGATGAGTGGATTTAGGTACGACGATTCTAAGTGAAATAAGTCACACAGAAAAGGACACTTCTCATAAGGTATCACTTATAGAGGGAATGTAAAAACCGTTACACTTGAACTGAATTACAAAACAGAACAGAGTCACACATGCAGAAAACACACTATGGCTGCTTAACGGGAAAGGTGAGGTGGGGTGATACATAAAACAAGGGTTTCAAATTAGCTCAGATACCGTTCCATAAACCCAATATGTAATAGACAAGACCTACTCCTTGCTCAGAGAACTGGACTCAACACACCCTATTCACCGCACAAGAATATATCTGAGTAGTAATAATCTTAAAACCTATGTATTCATATCTCTCTGTTAGTGTGTCAAATGGGTGTAAAGCAGCATAAACACAGCAGTGAAAAGCAGCTAAACCCCATTATAAAAATAAATTACTTTTACAAACCCATGAAACAAAGACAGTGAAAGAGAGAGAAATTCTTACACAATGCGTTCAGGGGCTGTGATGCAACCTGGATTGACCATATCTAGACCCACAGCTGGATCAGACATAAGGGTGGACACTCTTGGGGCTGAGAGGTTTGGTGAGGTTGGGTGAGCAAACGCAGACCCTTTAAAGTAATACTGCGTGGTCCCCATCGCATGGGTCGCAAATCTCCAGGTTCAAGGGCATCTTCCTACATCGAAAACATGCATGAGAAAACAAAAAGATGGTACACCATGTGATGGGGAAAGGTTTCTAAAACGCACCTCATTTCTCTTCTCCTTGTGCCCGGGTTCGCCATTCCAGCCGCTTTACGAATAATCTCCCTATTTGGAGCATCAGCACCTTTAACCTCCTGTTCCGTACAGGTTGCAATTTGTCCTGAGGATGAACGGGTAGACGGGGAACCAGTGAGAGACTAGCTCTTGGTGTTGGGACAGGCAGAGGTCACTCTATTTTCCCATCAGGAAGAAGAATTAACCACAGGCTCATCCTACCCCCCGGAACCAGAACAGGGCCTGAAGCCATCCTGTGCTTTTGCGGCCAGCTCCCAAAAAAGCGAGTTGTAAAATGGAGCTTCAGGGCACTGCAATTCACAAAACTGCAGAGTTATAAATGATAACTCTCGTCCACAAATATATTGAGGGAAGGCAAAGAAGAGGATTTGAAATCAAGGCAGAATTGCAGGAAACAGATTTCAGGAGGTAGATTCGAATCGCCTTTAAAGCACATGAAAAGCGGCAAAACGTTGACAATGATGCCCTTGGCCAAAAAGGGCGTATGCGTTTTTTCCTGAATATATTCAGGAAAAAACGCATACGCCCTTTTTGGCCAACCAAGCAACCTGGAAAGGCAAATCAGCGCTACAAAGAAGACTCGCTACCCATCGGTCAAAAGGGCCATGCTGAAAAAAGTCTCAAAACCAGAAATGCAGGACAGGCCATGGAGAAATGGGAGCCTTGCTACACTGATGAGCGGGATGTAAATTGCCAACAGCCACTCTGGAGAAGTGTACGGTGTGTCCGGAAACATCTAAAAAACACAGCTTAGAGAGCATAGGGCACTTCCACTCATGGGGGTATAAATTGGGAAAATGAAAAATCAGCAAGACACAAGCACCCCAAAGTTTAGGTCTGCTCTGTTGACAAGGACCTCCACTTCATTCCACCTTCAATATCCCAGGAAAGAGAAAAATGGATAAAGAAGTTGTGGTCCTTATGTACAATGGAATATCACTCAGCCATGAAATCAATGTCATAAGGCTAGTAGCAGCATGATGAGTGGATTTAGGTACGACGATTCTAAGTGAAATAAGTCACACAGAAAAGGACACTTCTCATAAGGTATCACTTATAGAGGGAATGTAAAAACAGTTACACTTGAACTGAATTACAAAACAGAACAGAGTCACACATGCAGAAAACACACTATGGCTGCTTAACGGGAAAGGTGAGGTGGGGTGATACATAAAACAAGGGTTTCAAATTAGCTCAGATACCATTCCATAAACCCAATATGTAATAGACAAGACCTACTCCTTGCTCAGAGAACTGGACTCAACACACCCTATTCACCGCACAAGAATATATCTGACTAGTAATAATCTTAAAACCTATGTATTGATATCTCACTGTTAGTGTGTCAAGTGGGTGTAAAGCGGCATAAACACAGCAGTGAAAAGCAGCTAAACGCCATTATAAAAATAAATTACTTCGAAAAACCCATGAAACCAAGACATTGAAAGAGAGAGAAATTCTTACACAATGCGTTCATGGGCTGTGATGCAACCTGGATTGACCATATCTAGACCCACAGCTGGATGAGACATAAGGGTGGACACTCTTGGGGCTGAGAGGTTTGGTGAGGTTGGGTGAGCAAACGCAGACCCTTTAAAGTAATACTGCGTGGTCCCCATCGCATGGGTCGCAAATCTCCAGGTTCAAGGGCATCTTCCTACATCGAAAACATGCATGAGAAAACAAAAAGATGGTACACCATGTGATGGGGAAAGGTTTCTAAAACGCACCTCATTTCTCTTCTCCTTGTGCCCGGGTTCGCCATTCCAGCCGCTTTACTAATAATCTCCCTACTTGGAGCATCAGCACCTTTAACCTCCTGTTCCGTACAGGTTGCAATTTGTCCTGAGGATGAACGGGTAGACGGGGAACCAGTGAGAGACTAGCTCTTGGTGTTGGGACAGGCAGAGGTCACTCTATTTTCCCATCAGGAAGAAGAATTAACCACAGGCTCATCCTCCCCCCCGGAACCAGAACAGGGCCTGAAGCCATCCTGCGCTTTTGCGGCCAGCTCCCAAAAAAGCGAGTTGTAAAATGGAGCTTCAGGGCACTGCAATTCACAAACCTGCAGAGTTATAAATGATAACTCTCGTCCACAAATATATTGAGGGAAGGCAAAGAAGAGGATTTGAAATCAAGGCAGAATTGCAGGAAACAGATTTCAGGAGGTAGATTCGAATCGCCTTTAAAGCACATGAAAAGCGGCAAAACGTTGACAATGATGCCCTTGGCCAAAAAGGGCGTATGCGTTTTTTCCTGAATATATTCAGGAAAAAACGCATACGCCCTTTTTGGCCAACCAAGCAACCTGGAAAGGCAAATCAGCGCTACAAAGAAGACTCGCTACCCATCGGTCAAAAGGGCCATGCTGAAAAAAGTCTCAAAACCAGAAATACAGGACAGGCCATGGAGAAATGGGAGCCTTGCTACACTGATGAGCGGGATGTAAATTGCCAACAGCCACTCTGGAGAAGTGTACGGTGTGTCCTGAAACATCTAAAAAACACAGCTTAGAGAGCATAGGGCACTTCCACTCATGGGGGTATAAATTGGGAAAATGAAAAATCAGCAAGACACAAGCACCCCAAAGTTTAGGGCTGCTCTGTTGACAAGGACCTCCACTTCATTCCACCTTCAATATCCCAGGAAAGAGAAAAATGGATAAAGAAGTTGTGGTCCTTATGTACAATGGAATATCACTCAGCCATGAAATCAATGTCATAAGGCTAGTAGCAGCATGATGAGTGGATTTAGGTACGACGATTCTAAGTGAAATAAGTCACACAGAAAAGGACACTTCTCATAAGGTATCACTTATAGAGGGAATGTAAAAACCGTTACACTTGAACTGAATTACAAAACAGAACAGAGTCACACATGCAGAAAACACACTATGGCTGCTTAACGGGAAAGGTGAGGTGGGGTGATACATAAAACAAGGGTTTCAAATTAGCTCAGATACCGTTCCATAAACCCAATATGTAATAGACAAGACCTACTCCTTGCTCAGAGAACTGGACTCAACACGCCCTATTCACCGCACAAGAATATATCTGACTAGTAATAATCTTAAAACCTATGTATTGATATCTCTCTGTTAGTGTGTCAAGTGGGTGTAAAGCGGCATAAACACAGCAGTGAAAAGCAGCTAAACCCCATTATAAAAATAAATTGCTTTTACAAACCCATGAAACAAAGACAGTGAAAGAGAGAGAAATTCTTACACAATGCTTTCAGGGGCTGTGATGCAACCTGTATTGACCATATCTAGACCCACAGCTGGATGAGACATAAGGGTGGACACTCTTGGGGCTGAGAGGTTTGGTGAGGTTGGGTGAGCAAACGCAGACCCTTTAAAGTAATACTGCGTGGTACCCATTGCATGGGTCCCAAATCTACAGGTTCAAGGGCATCTTCCTACATCGAAAACATGCATGAGCAAACAAAAAGATGGTACACCATGTGATGGGGAAAGGTTTCTAAAACGCACCTCATTTCCCTTCTCCTTGTGCCCGGCTTCACCATTCCAGACGCTTTACTAATAATCTCCCTACTTGGAGCATCAGCACCTTTAACCTCCTGTTCCGTACAGGTTGCAATTTGTCCTGAGGATGAACGGGTAGACGGGGAACCAGTGAGAGACTAGCTCTTGGTGTTGGGACAGGCACAGGTCACTCTATTTTCCCATCAGGAAGAAGAATTAACCACAGGCTCATCCTCCCCCCCGGAACCAGAACAGGGCCTGAAGCCATCCTGCGCTTTTGCGGCCAGCTCCCAAAAAAGCGAGTTGTAAAATGGAGCTTCAGGGCACTGCAATTCACAAACCTGCAGAGTTATAAATGATAACTCTCGTCCACAAATATATTGAGGGAAGGCAAAGAAGAGGATTTGAAATCAAGGCAGAATTGCAGGAAACAGATTTCAGGAGGTAGATTCGAATCGCCTTTAAAGCACATGAAAAGCGGCAAAACGTTGACAATGATGTCCTTGGCCAAAAAGGGCGTATGCGTTTTTTCCTGAATATATTCAGGAAAAAACGCATACGCCCTTTTTGGCCAACCAAGCAACCTGGAAAGGCAAATCAGCGCTACAAAGAAGACTCGCTACCCATCGGTCAAAAGGGCCATGCTGAAAAAAGTCTCAAAACCAGAAATGCAGGACAGGCCATGGAGAAATGGGAGCCTTGCTACACTGATGGGCGGGATGTAAATTGCCAACAGCCACTCTGGAGAAGTGTACGGTGTGTCCGGAAACATCCAAAAAACACAGCTTAGAGAGCATAGGGCACTTCCACTCATGGGGGTATAAATTGGGAAAATGAAAAATCAGCAAGACACAAGCACCCCAAAGTTTAGGGCTGCTCTGTTGACCAGGACCTCCACTTCATTCCACCTTCAATATCCCAGGAAAGAGAAAAATGGATAAAGAAGTTGTGGTCCTTATGTACAATGGAATATCACTCAGCCATGAAATCAATGTCATAAGGCTAGTAGCAGCATGATGAGTGGATTTAGGTACGACGATTCTAAGTGAAATAAGTCACACAGAAAAGGACACTTCTCATAAGGTATCACTTATAGAGGGAATGTAAAAACCGTTACACTTGAACTGAATTACAAAACAGAACAGAGTCACACATGCAGAAAACACACTATGGCTGCTTAACGGGAAAGGTGAGGTGGGGTGATACATAAAACAAGGGTTTCAAATTAGCTCAGATACCGTTCCATAAACCCAATATGTAATAGACAAGACCTACTCCTTGCTCAGAGAACTGGACTCAACACACCCTATTCACCGCACAAGAATATATATGACGAGTAATAATCTTAAAACCTATGTATTGATATCTCTCTGTTAGCGTGTCAAGTGGGTGTAAAGCGGCATAAACACAGCAGTGAAAAGCAGCTAAACCCCATTATAAAAATAAATTACTTTTACAAACCCATGAAACAAAGACAGTGGAAGAGAGAGAAATTCTTACACAATGCGTTCAGGGGCTGTGATGCAACCTGGATTGACCATATCTAGACCCACAGCTGGATGAGACATAAGGGTGGACACTCTTGGGGCTGAGAGGTTTGGTGAGGTTGGGTGAGCAAACGCAGACCCTTTAAAGTAATACTGCGTGGTCCCCATCGCATGGGTCGCAAATCTCCAGGTTCAAGGGCATCTTCCTACATCGAAAACATGCATGAGAAAACAAAAAGATGGTACACCATGTGATGGGGAAAGGTTTCTAAAACGCACCTCATTTCTCTTCTCCTTGTGCCCGGGTTCGCCATTCCAGCCACTTTACTAATAATCTCTCTACTTGGAGCATCAGCACCTTTAACCTCCTGTTCCGTACAGGTTGCAATTTCTCCTGAGGATGAACGGGTAGACGGGGAACTAGTGAGAGACTAGCTCTTGGTGTTGGGACAGGCAGAGGTCACTCTATTTTCCCATCAGGAAGAAGAATTAACCACAGGCTCATCCTCCCCCCCGGAACCAGAACAGGGCCTGAAGCCATCCTGCGCTTTTGCGGCCAGCTCCCAAAAAAGCGAGTTGTAAAATGGAGCTTCACGGCACTGCAATTCACAAACCTGCAGAGTTATAAATGATAACTCTCGTCCACAAATATATTGAGGGAAGGCAAAGAAGAGGATTTGAAATCAAGGCAGAATTGCAGGAAACAGATTTCAGGAGGTAGATTCGAATCGCCTTTAAAGCACATGAAAAGCGGCAAAACGTTGACAATGATGCCCTTGGCCAAAAAGGGCGTATGCGTTTTTTCCTGAATATATTCAGGAAAAAACGCATACGCCCTTTTTGGCCAACCAAGCAACCTGGAAAGGCAAATCAGCGCTACAAAGAAGACTCGCTACCCATCGGTCAAAAGGGCCATGCTGAAAAAAGTCTCAAAACCAGAAATGCAGGACAGGCCATGGAGAAATGGGAGCCTTGCTACACTGATGAGCGGGATGTAAATTGCCAACAGCCACTCTGGAGAAGTGTACGGTGTGTCCTGAAACATCTAAAAAACACAGCTTAGAGAGCATAGGGCACTTCCACTCATGGGGGTATAAATTGGGAAAATGAAAAATCAGCAAGACACAAGCACCCCAAAGTTTAGGGCTGCTCTGTTGACAAGGACCTCCACTTCATTCCACCTTCAATATCCCAGGAAAGAGAAAAATGGATAAAGAAGTTGTGGTCCTTATGTACAATGGAATATCACTCAGCCATGAAATCAATGTCATAAGGCTAGTAGCAGCATGATGAGTGGATTTAGGTACGACGATTCTAAGTGAAATAAGTCACACAGAAAAGGACACTTCTCATAAGGTATCACTTATAGAGGGAATGTAAAAACCGTTACACTTGAACTGAATTACAAAACAGAACAGAGTCACACATGCAGAAAACACACTATGGCTGCTTAACGGGAAAGGTGAGGTGGGGTGATACATAAAACAAGGGTTTCAAATTAGCTCAGATACCGTTCCATAAACCCAATATGTAATAGACAAGACCTACTCCTTGCTCAGAGAACTGGACTCAACACACCCTATTCACCGCACAAGAATATATCTGACTAGTAATAATCTTAAAACCTATGTATTGATATCTCTCTGTTAGTGTGTCAAGTGGGTGTAAAGCGGCATAAACACAGCAGTGAAAAGCAGCTAAACCCCATTATAAAAATAAATTACTTTTACAAACCCATGAAACAAAGACAGTAAAAGAGAGAGAAATTCTTACACAATGCGTTCAGGGGCTGTGATGCAACCTGGATTGACCATATCTAGACCCACAGCTGGATGAGACATAAGGGTGGACACTCTTGGGGCTGAGAGGTTTGGTGAGGTTGGGTGAGCAAACGCAGACCGTTTAAAGTAATACTGCGTGGTACCCATCGCATGGGTCCCAAATCTCCAGGTTCAAGGGCATCTTCCTACATCGAAAACATGCATGAGAAAACAAAAAGATGGTACACCATGTGATGGGGAAAGGTTTCTAAAACGCACCTCATTTCTCTTCTCCTTGTGCCCGGGTTCGCCATTCCAGCCGCTTTACTAATAATCTCTCTACTTGGAGCATCAGCACCTTTAACCTCCTGTTCCGTACAGGTTGCAATTTCTCCTGAGGATGAACGGGTAGACGGGGAACTAGTGAGAGACTAGCTCTTGGTGTTGGGACAGGCACAGGTCACTCTATTTTCCCATCAGGAAGAAGAATTAACCACGGGCTCATCCTCCCCCCTGGAACCAGAACAGGGCCTGAAGCCATCCTGCGCTTTTGCGGCCAGCTCCCAAAAAAGCGAGTTGTAAAATGGAGCTTCAGGGCACTGCAATTCACAAACCTGCAGAGTTATAAATGATAACTCTCGTCCACAAATATATTGAGGGAAGGCAAAGAAGAGGATTTGAAATCAAGGCAGAATTGCAGGAAACAGATTTCAGGAGGAAGATTCGAATCGCCTTTAAAGCACATGAAAAGCGGCAAAACGTTGACAATGATGCCCTTGGCCAAAAAGGGCGTATGCGTTTTTTCCTGAATATATTCAGAAAAAAACGCATACGCCCTTTTTGGCCAACCAAGCAACCTGGAAAGGCAAATCAGCGCTACAAAGAAGACTCGCTACCCATCGGTCAAAAGGGCCATGCTGAAAAAAGTCTCAAAACCAGAAATGCAGGACAGGCCATGGAGAAATGGGAGCCTTGCTACACTGATGGGCGGGATGTAAATTGCCAACAGCCACTCTGGAGAAGTGTACGGTGTGTCCTGAAACATCTAAAAAACACAGCTTAGAGAGCATAGGGCACTTCCACTCATGGGGGTATAAATTGGGAAAATGAAAAATCAGCAAGACACAAGCACCCCAAAGTTTAGGGCTGCTCTGTTGACAAGGACCTCCACTTCATTCCACCTTCAATATCCCAGGAAAGAGAAAAATGGATAAAGAAGTTGTGGTCCTTATGTACAATGGAATATCACTCAGCCATGAAATCAATGTCATAAGGCTAGTAGCAGCATGATGAGTGGATTTAGGTACGACGATTCTAAGTGAAATAAGTCACACAGAAAAGGACACTTCTCATAAGGTATCACTTATAGAGGGAATGTAAAAACCGTTACACTTGAACTGAATTACAAAACAGAACAGAGTCACACATGCAGAAAACACACTATGGCTGCTTAACGGGAAAGGTGAGGTGGGGTGATACATAAAACAAGGGTTTCAAATTAGCTCAGATACCATTCCATAAACCCAATATGTAATAGACAAGACCTACTCCTTGCTCAGAGAACTGGACTCAACACGCCCTATTCACCGCACAAGAATATATCTGACTAGTAATAATCTTAAAACCTATGTATTGATATCTCTCTGTTAGTGTGTCAAGTGGGTGTAAAGCGGCATAAACACAGCAGTGAAAAGCAGCTAAACCCCATTATAAAAATAAATTACTTTTACAAACCCATGAAACAAAGACAGTGAAAGAGAGAGAAATTCTTACACAATGCGTTCAGGGGCTGTGATGCAACCTGGATTGACCATATCTAGACCCACAGCTGGATGAGACATAAGGGTGGACACTCTTGGGGCTGAGAGGTTTGGTGAGGTTGGGTGAGCAAACGCAGACCCTTTAAAGTAATACTGCGTGGTCCCCATCGCATGGGTCGCAAATCTCCAGGTTCAAGGGCATCTTCCTACATCGAAAACATGCATGAGAAAACAAAAAGATGGTACACCATGTGATGGGGAAAGGTTTCTAAAACGCACCTCATTTCTCTTCTCCTTGTGCCCGGGTTCGCCATTCCAGCCGCTTTACTAATAATCTCCCTACTTGGAGCATCAGCACCTTTAACCTCCTGTTCCGTACAGGTTGCAATTTGTCCTGAGGATGAACGGGTAGACGGGGAACCAGTGAGAGACTAGCTCTTGGTGTTGGGACAGGCACAGGTCACTCTATTTTCCCATCAGGAAGAAGAATTAACCACAGGCTCATCCTCCCCCCCGGAACCAGAATAGGGTCTGAAGCCATCCTGCGCTTTTGCGGCCAGCTCCCAAAAAAGCGAGTTGTAAAATGGAGCTTCAGGGCACTGCAATTCACAAACCTGCAGAGTTATAAATGATAACTCTCGTCCACAAATATATTGAGGGAAGGCAAAGAAGAGGATTTGAAATCAAGGCAGAATTGCAGGAAACAGATTTCAGGAGGTAGATTCGAATCGCCTTTAAAGCACATGAAAAGCGGCAAAACGTTGAAAATGATGCCCTTGGCCAAAAAGGGCGTATGCGTTTTTTCCTGAATATATTCAGGAAAAAACGCATACGCCCTTTTTGGCCAACCAAGCAACCTGGAAAGGCAAATCAGCGCTACAAAGAAGACTCGCTACCCATCGGTCAAAAGGGCCATGCTGAAAAAAGTCTCAAAACCAGAAATGCAGGACAGGCCATGGAGAAATGGGAGCCTTGCTACACTGATGGGCGGGATGTAAATTGCCAACAGCCACTCTGGAGAAGTGTACGGTGTGTCCGGAAACATCTAAAAAACACAGCTTAGAGAGCATAGGGCACTTCCACTCATGGGGGTATAAATTGGGAAAATGAAAAATCAGCAAGACACAAGCACCCCAAAGTTTAGGGCTGCTCTGTTGACAAGGACCTCCACTTCATTCCACCTTCAATATCCCAGGAAAGAGAAAAATGGATAAAGAAGTTGTGGTCCTTATGTACAATGGAATATCACTCAGCCATGAAATCAATGTCATAAGGCTAGTAGCAGCATGATGAGTGGATTTAGGTACGACGATTCTAAGTGAAATAAGTCACACAGAAAAGGACACTTCTCATAAGGTATCACTTATAGAGGGAATGTAAAAACCGTTACACTTGAACTGAATTACAAAACAGAACAGAGTCACACATGCAGAAAACACACTATGGCTGCTTAACGGGAAAGGTGAGGTGGGGTGATACATAAAACAAGGGTTTCAAATTAGCTCAGATACCGTTCCATAAACCCAATATGTAATAGACAAGACCTACTCCTTGCTCAGAGAACTGGACTCAACACGCCCTATTCACCGCACAAGAATATATCTGACTAGTAATAATCTTAAAACCTATGTATTGATATCTCTCTGTTAGTGTGTCAAGTGGGTGTAAAGCGGCATAAACACAGCAGTGAAAAGCAGCTAAACCCCATTATAAAAATAAATTACTTTTACAAACCCATGAAACAAAGACAGTGAAAGAGAGAGAAATTCTTACACAATGCGTTCAGGGGCTGTGATGCAACCTGGATTGACCATATCTAGACCCACAGCTGGATGAGACATAAGGGTGGACACTCTTGGGGCTGAGAGGTTTGGTGAGGTTGGGTGAGCAAACGCAGACCCTTTAAAGTAATACTGCGTGGTACCCATTGCATGGGTCCCAAATCTACAGGTTCAAGGGCATCTTCCTACATCGAAAACATGCATGAGCAAACAAAAAGATGGTACACCATGTGATGGGGAAAGGTTTCTAAAACGCACCTCATTTCCCTTCTCCTTGTGCCCGGCTTCACCATTCCAGCCGCTTTACTAATAATCTCCCTACTTGGAGCATCAGCACCTTTAACCTCCTGTTCCGTACAGGTTGCAATTTGTCCTGAGGATGAACGGGTAGACGGGGAACCAGTGAGAGACTAGCTCTTGGTGTTGGGACAGGCACAGGTCACTCTATTTTCCCATCAGGAAGAAGAATTAACCACAGGCTCATCCTCCCCCCCGGAACCAGAACAGGGCCTGAAGCCATCCTGTGCTTTTGCGGCCAGCTCCCAAAAAAGCGAGTTGTAAAATGGAGCTTCAGGGCACTGCAATTCACAAACCTGCAGAGTTATAAATGATAACTCTCGTCCACAAATATATTGAGGGAAGGCAAAGAAGAGGATTTGAAATCAAGGCAGAATTGCAGGAAACAGATTTCAGGAGGTAGATTCGAATCGCCTTTAAAGCACATGAAAAGCGGCAAAACGTTGACAATGATGCCCTTGGCCAAAAAGGGCGTATGCGTTTTTTCCTGAATATATTCAGGAAAAAACGCATACGCCCTTTTTGGCCAACCAAACAACCTGGAAAGGCAAATCAGCGCTACAAAGAAGACTCGCTACCCATCGGTCAAAAGGGCCATGCTGAAAAAAGTCTCAAAACCAGAAATGCAGGACAGGCCATGGAGAAATGGGAGCCTTGCTACACTGATGAGCGGGATGTAAATTGCCAACAGCCACTCTGGAGAAGTGTACGGTGTGTCCTGAAACATCTAAAAAACACAGCTTAGAGAGCATAGGGCACTTCCACTCATGGGGGTATAAATTGGGAAAATGAAAAATCAGCAAGACACAAGCACCCCAAAGTTTAGGTCTGCTCTGTTGACAAGGACCTCCACTTCATTCCACCTTCAATATCCCAGGAAAGAGAAAAATGGATAAAGAAGTTGTGGTCCTTATGTACAATGGAATATCACTCAGCCATGAAATCAATGTCATAAGGCTAGTAGCAGCATGATGAGTGGATTTAGGTACGACGATTCTAAGTGAAATAAGTCACACAGAAAAGGACACTTCTCATAAGGTATCACTTATAGAGGGAATGTAAAAACAGTTACACTTGAACTGAATTACAAAACAGAACAGAGTCACACATGCAGAAAACACACTATGGCTGCTTAACGGGAAAGGTGAGGTGGGGTGATACATCAAACAAGGGTTTCAAATTAGCTCAGATACCATTCCATAAACCCAATATGTAATAGACAAGACCTACTCCTTGCTCAGAGAACTGGACTCAACACACCCTATTCACCGCACAAGAATATATCTGACTAGTAATAATCTTAAAACCTATGTATTGATATCTCACTGTTAGTGTGTCAAGTGGGTGTAAAGCGGCATAAACACAGCAGTGAAAAGCAGCTAAACCCCATTATAAAAATAAATTACTTTTACAAACCCATGAAACAAAGACAGTGGAAGAGAGAGAAATTCTTACACAATGCGTTCAGGGGCTGTGATGCAACCTGGATTGACCATATCTAGACCCACAGCTGGATGAGACATAAGGGTGGACACTCTTGGGGCTGAGAGGTTTGGTGAGGTTGGGTGAGCAAACGCAGACCCTTTAAAGTAATACTGCGTGGTACCCATTGCATGGGTCCCAAATCTCCAGGTTCAAGGGCATCTTCCTACATCGAAAACATGCATGAGAAAACAAAAAGATGGTACACCATGTGATGGGGAAAGGTTTCTAAAACGCACCTCATTTCTCATCTCCTTGTGCTCGGGTTCGCCATTCCAGCCGCTTTACTAATAATCTCTCTACTTGGAGCATCAGCACCTTTAACCTCCTGTTCCGTACAGGTTGCAATTTCTCCTGAGGATGAACGGGTAGACGGGGAACTAGTGAGAGACTAGCTCTTGGTGTTGGGACAGGCACAGGTCACCCTATTTTCCCATCAGGAAGAAGAATTAACCACGGGCTCATCCTCCCCCCTGGAACCAGAAGAGGGCCTGAAGCCATCCTGCGCTTTTGCGACCAGCTCCCAAAAAAGCGAGTTGTAAAATGGAGCTTCAGGGCACTGCAATTCACAAACCTGCAGAGTTATAAATGATAACTCTCGTCCACAAATATATTGAGGGAAGGCAAAGAAGAGGATTTGAAATCAAGGCAGAATTGCAGGAAACAGATTTCAGGAGGAAGATTCGAATCGCCTTTAAAGCACATGAAAAGCGGCAAAACGTTGACAATGATGCCCTTGGCCAAAAAGGGCGTATGCGTTTTTTCCTGAATATATTCAGAAAAAAACGCATACGCCCTTTTTGGCCAACCAAGCAACCTGGAAAGGCAAATCAGCGCTACAAAGAAGACTCGCTACCCATCGGTCAAAAGGGCCATGCTGAAAAAAGTCTCAAAACCAGAAATGCAGGACAGGCCATGGAGAAATGGGAGCCTTGCTACACTGATGGGCGGGATGTAAATTGCCAACAGCCACTCTGGAGAAGTGTACGGTGTGTCCTGAAACATCTAAAAAACACAGCTTAGAGAGCATAGGGCACTTCCACTCATGGGGGTATAAATTGGGAAAATGAAAAATCAGCAAGACACAAGCACCCCAAAGTTTAGGGCTGCTCTGTTGACAAGGACCTCCACTTCATTCCACCTTCAATATCCCAGGAAAGAGAAAAATGGATAAAGAAGTTGTGGTCCTTATGTACAATGGAATATCACTCAGCCATGAAATCAATGTCATAAGGCTAGTAGCAGCATGATGAGTGGATTTAGGTACGACGATTCTAAGTGAAATAAGTCACACAGAAAAGGACACTTCTCATAAGGTATCACTTATAGAGGGAATGTCAAAACCGTTACACTTGAACTGAATTACAAAACAGAACAGAGTCACACATGCAGAAAACACACTATGGCTGCTTAACGGGAAAGGTGAGGTGGGGTGATACATAAAACAAGGGTTTCAAATTAGCTCAGATACCATTCCATAAACCCAATATGTAATAGACAAGACCTACTCCTTGCTCAGAGAACTGGACTCAACACGCCCTATTCACCGCACAAGAATATATCTGACTAGTAATAATCTTAAAACCTATGTATTGATATCTCTCTGTTAGTGTGTCAAGTGGGTGTAAAGCGGCATAAACACAGCAGTGAAAAGCAGCTAAACCCCATTATAAAAATAAATTACTTTTACAAACCCATGAAACAAAGACAGTGAAAGAGAGAGAAATTCTTACACAATGCGTTCAGGGGCTGTGATGCAACCTGGATTGACCATATCTAGACCCACAGCTGGATGAGACATAAGGGTGGACACTCTTGGGGCTGAGAGGTTTGGTGAGGTTGGGTGAGCAAACGCAGACCCTTTAAAGTAATACTGCGTGGTCCCCATCGCATGGGTCGCAAATCTCCAGGTTCAAGGGCATCTTCCTACATCGAAAACATGCATGAGAAAACAAAAAGATGGTACACCATGTGATGGGGAAAGGTTTCTAAAACGCACCTCATTTCTCTTCTCCTTGTGCCCGGGTTCGCCATTCCAGCCGCTTTACTAATAATCTCCCTACTTGGAGCATCAGCACCTTTAACCTCCTGTTCCGTACAGGTTGCAATTTGTCCTGAGGATGAACGGGTAGACGGGGAACCAGTGAGAGACTAGCTCTTGGTGTTGGGACAGGCACAGGTCACTCTATTTTCCCATCAGGAAGAAGAATTAACCACAGGCTCATCCTCCCCCCCGGAACCAGAATAGGGCCTGAAGCCATCCTGCGCTTTTGCGGCCAGCTCCCAAAAAAGCGAGTTGTAAAATGGAGCTTCAGGGCACTGCAATTCACAAACCTGCAGAGTTATAAATGATAACTCTCGTCCACAAATATATTGAGGGAAGGCAAAGAAGAGGATTTGAAATCAAGGCAGAATTGCAGGAAACAGATTTCAGGAGGTAGATTCGAATCGCCTTTAAAGCACATGAAAAGCGGCAAAACGTTGAAAATGATGCCCTTGGCCAAAAAGGGCGTATGCGTTTTTTCCTGAATATATTCAGGAAAAAACGCATACGCCCTTTTTGGCCAACCAAGCAACCTGGAAAGGCAAATCAGCGCTACAAAGAAGACTCGCTACCCATCGGTCAAAAGGGCCATGCTGAAAAAAGTCTCAAAACCAGAAATGCAGGACAGGCCATGGAGAAATGGGAGCCTTGCTACACTGATGGGCGGGATGTAAATTGCCAACAGCCACTCTGGAGAAGTGTACGGTGTGTCCGGAAACATCTAAAAAACAAAGCTTAGAGAGCATAGGGCACTTCCACTCATGGGGGTATAAATTGGGAAAATGAAAAATCAGCAAGACACAAGCACCCCAAAGTTTAGGGCTGCTCTGTTGACAAGGACCTCCACTTCATTCCACCTTCAATATCCCAGGAAAGAGAAAAATGGATAAAGAAGTTGTGGTCCTTATGTACAATGGAATATCACTCAGCCATGAAATCAATGTCATAAGGCTAGTAGCAGCATGATGAGTGGATTTAGGTACGACGATTCTAAGTGAAATAAGTCACACAGAAAAGGACACTTCTCATAAGGTATCACTTATAGAGGGAATGTAAAAACCGTTACACTTGAACTGAATTACAAAACAGAACAGAGTCACACATGCAGAAAACACACTATGGCTGCTTAACGGGAAAGGTGAGGTGGGGTGATACATAAAACAAGGGTTTCAAATTAGCTCAGATACCGTTCCATAAACCCAATATGTAATAGACAAGACCTACTCCTTGCTCAGAGAACTGGACTCAACACGCCCTATTCACCGCACAAGAATATATCTGACTAGTAATAATCTTAAAACCTATGTATTGATATCTCTCTGTTAGTGTGTCAAGTGGGTGTAAAGCGGCATAAACACAGCAGTGAAAAGCAGCTAAACCCCATTATAAAAATAAATTACTTTTACAAACCCATGAAACAAAGACAGTGAAAGAGAGAGAAATTCTTACACAATGCGTTCAGGGGCTGTGATGCAACCTGGATTGACCATATCTAGACCCACAGCTGGATGAGACATAAGGGTGGACACTCTTGGGGCTGAGAGGTTTGGTGAGGTTGGGTGAGCAAACGCAGACCCTTTAAAGTAATACTGCGTGGTACCCATTGCATGGGTCCCAAATCTCCAGGTTCAAGGGCATCTTCCTACATCGAAAACATGCATGAGCAAACAAAAAGATGGTACACCATGTGATGGGGAAAGGTTTCTAAAACGCACCTCATTTCCCTTCTCCTTGTGCCCGGCTTCACCATTCCAGCCGCTTTACTAATAATCTCCCTACTTGGAGCATCAGCACCTTTAACCTCCTGTTCCGTACAGGTTGCAATTTGTCCTGAGGATGAACGGGTAGACGGGGAACCAGTGAGAGACTAGCTCTTGGTGTTGGGACAGGCACAGGTCACTCTATTTTCCCATCAGGAAGAAGAATTAACCACAGGCTCATCCTCCCCCCCGGAACCAGAACAGGGCCTGAAGCCATCCTGTGCTTTTGCGGCCAGCTCCCAAAAAAGCGAGTTGTAAAATGGAGCTTCAGGGCACTGCAATTCACAAACCTGCAGAGTTATAAATGATAACTCTCGTCCACAAATATATTGAGGGAAGGCAAAGAAGAGGATTTGAAATCAAGGCAGAATTGCAGGAAACAGATTTCAGGAGGTAGATTCGAATCGCCTTTAAAGCACATGAAAAGCGGCAAAACGTTGACAATGATGCCCTTGGCCAAAAAGGGCGTATGCGTTTTTTCCTGAATATATTCAGGAAAAAACGCATACGCCCTTTTTGGCCAACCAAACAACCTGGAAAGGCAAATCAGCGCTACAAAGAAGACTCGCTACCCATCGGTCAAAAGGGCCATGCTGAAAAAAGTCTCAAAACCAGAAATGCAGGACAGGCCATGGAGAAATGGGAGCCTTGCTACACTGATGAGCGGGATGTAAATTGCCAACAGCCACTCTGGAGAAGTGTACGGTGTGTCCTGAAACATCTAAAAAACACAGCTTAGAGAGCATAGGGCACTTCCACTCATGGGGGTATAAATTGGGAAAATGAAAAATCAGCAAGACACAAGCACCCCAAAGTTTAGGTCTGCTCTGTTGACAAGGACCTCCACTTCATTCCACCTTCAATATCCCAGGAAAGAGAAAAATGGATAAAGAAGTTGTGGTCCTTATGTACAATGGAATATCACTCAGCCATGAAATCAATGTCATAAGGCTAGTAGCAGCATGATGAGTGGATTTAGGTACGACGATTCTAAGTGAAATAAGTCACACAGAAAAGGACACTTCTCATAAGGTATCACTTATAGAGGGAATGTAAAAACAGTTACACTTGAACTGAATTACAAAACAGAACAGAGTCACACATGCAGAAAACACACTATGGCTGCTTAACGGGAAAGGTGAGGTGGGGTGATACATAAAACAAGGGTTTCAAATTAGCTCAGATACCATTCCATAAACCCAATATGTAATAGACAAGACCTACTCCTTGCTCAGAGAACTGGACTCAACACACCCTATTCACCGCACAAGAATATATCTGACTAGTAATAATCTTAAAACCTATGTATTGATATCTCACTGTTAGTGTGTCAAGTGGGTGTAAAGCGGCATAAACACAGCAGTGAAAAGCAGCTAAACCCCATTATAAAAATAAATTACTTTTACAAACCCATGAAACAAAGACAGTGGAAGAGAGAGAAATTCTTACACAATGCGTTCAGGGGCTGTGATGCAACCTGGATTGACCATATCTAGACCCACAGCTGGATGAGACATAAGGGTGGACACTCTTGGGGCTGAGAGGTTTGGTGAGGTTGGGTGAGCAAACGCAGACCCTTTAAAGTAATACTGCGTGGTACCCATCGCATGGGTCCCAAATCTCCAGGTTCAAGGGCATCTTCCTACATCGAAAACATGCATGAGAAAACAAAAAGATGGTACACCATGTGATGGGGAAAGGTTTCTAAAACGCACCTCATTTCTCATCTCCTTGTGCTCGGGTTCGCCATTCCAGCCGCTTTACTAATAATCTCTCTACTTGGAGCATCAGCACCTTTAACCTCCTGTTCCGTACAGGTTGCAATTTCTCCTGAGGATGAACGGGTAGACGGGGAACTAGTGAGAGACTAGCTCTTGGTGTTGGGACAGGCACAGGTCACCCTATTTTCCCATCAGGAAGAAGAATTAACCACGGGCTCATCCTCCCCCCTGGAACCAGAAGAGGGCCTGAAGCCATCCTGCGCTTTTGCGGCCAGCTCCCAAAAAAGCGAGTTGTAAAATGGAGCTTCAGGGCACTGCAATTCACAAACCTGCAGAGTTATAAATGATAACTCTCGTCCACAAATATATTGAGGGAAGGCAAAGAAGAGGATTTGAAATCAAGGCAGAATTGCAGGAAACAGATTTCAGGAGGAAGATTCGAATCGCCTTTAAAGCACATGAAAAGCGGCAAAACGTTGACAATGATGCCCTTGGCCAAAAAGGGCGTATGCGTTTTTTCCTGAATATATTCAGAAAAAAACGCATACGCCCTTTTTGGCCAACCAAGCAACCTGGAAAGGCAAATCAGCGCTACAAAGAAGACTCGCTACCCATCGGTCAAAAGGGCCATGCTGAAAAAAGTCTCAAAACCAGAAATGCAGGACAGGCCATGGAGAAATGGGAGCCTTGCTACACTGATGAGCGGGATGTAAATTGCCAACAGCCACTCTGGAGAAGTGTACGGTGTGTCCTGAAACATCTAAAAAACACAGCTTAGAGAGCATAGGGCACTTCCACTCATGGGGGTATAAATTGGGAAAATGAAAAATCAGCAAGACACAAGCACCCCAAAGTTTAGGGCTGCTCTGTTGACAAGGACCTCCACTTCATTCCACCTTCAATATCCCAGGAAAGAGAAAAATGGATAAAGAAGTTGTGGTCCTTATGTACAATGGAATATCACTCAGCCATGAAATCAATGTCATAAGGCTAGTAGCAGCATGATGAGTGGATTTAGGTACGACGATTCTAAGTGAAATAAGTCACACAGAAAAGGACACTTCTCATAAGGTATCACTTATAGAGGGAATGTAAAAACCGTTACACTTGAACTGAATTACAAAACAGAACAGAGTCACACATGCAGAAAACACACTATGGCTGCTTAACGGGAAAGGTGAGGTGGGGTGATACATAAAACAAGGGTTTCAAATTAGCTCAGATACCGTTCCATAAACCCAATATGTAATAGACAAGACCTACTCCTTGCTCAGAGAACTGGACTCAACACGCCCTATTCACCGCACAAGAATATATCTGACTAGTAATAATCTTAAAACCTATGTATTGATATCTCTCTGTTAGTGTGTCAAGTGGGTGTAAAGCGGCATAAACACAGCAGTGAAAAGCAGCTAAACCCCATTATAAAAATAAATTACTTTTACAAACCCATGAAACAAAGACAGTGAAAGAGAGAGAAATTCTTACACAATGCGTTCAGGGGCTGTGATGCAACCTGGATTGACCATATCTAGACCCACAGCTGGATGAGACATAAGGGTGGACACTCTTGGGGCTGAGAGGTTTGGTGAGGTTGGGTGAGCAAACGCAGACCCTTTAAAGTAATACTGCGTGGTACCCATTGCATGGGTCCCAAATCTCCAGGTTCAAGGGCATCTTCCTACATCGAAAACATGCATGAGCAAACAAAAAGATGGTACACCATGTGATGGGGAAAGGTTTCTAAAACGCACCTCATTTCCCTTCTCCTTGTGCCCGGCTTCACCATTCCAGCCGCTTTACTAATAATCTCCCTACTTGGAGCATCAGCACCTTTAACCTCCTGTTCCGTACAGGTTGCAATTTGTCCTGAGGATGAACGGGTAGACGGGGAACCAGTGAGAGACTAGCTCTTGGTGTTGGGACAGGCAGAGGTCACTCTATTTTCCCATCAGGAAGAAGAATTAACCACAGGCTCATCCTCCCCCCCGGAACCAGAACAGGGCCTGAAGCCATCCTGTGCTTTTGCGGCCAGCTCCCAAAAAAGCGAGTTGTAAAATGGAGCTTCAGGGCACTGCAATTCACAAACCTGCAGAGTTATAAATGATAACTCTCGTCCACAAATATATTGAGGGAAGGCAAAGAAGAGGATTTGAAATCAAGGCAGAATTGCAGGAAACAGATTTCAGGAGGTAGATTCGAATCGCCTTTAAAGCACATGAAAAGCGGCAAAACGTTGACAATGATGCCCTTGGCCAAAAAGGGCGTATGCGTTTTTTCCTGAATATATTCAGGAAAAAACGCATACGCCCTTTTTGGCCAACCAAACAACCTGGAAAGGCAAATCAGCGCTACAAAGAAGACTCGCTACCCATCGGTCAAAAGGGCCATGCTGAATAAAGTCTCAAAACCAGAAATGCAGGACAGGCCATGGAGAAATGGGAGCCTTGCTACACTGATGAGCGGGATGTAAATTGCCAACAGCCACTCTGGAGAAGTGTACGGTGTGTCCTGAAACATCTAAAAAACACAGCTTAGAGAGCATAGGGCACTTCCACTCATGGGGGTATAAATTGGGAAAATGAAAAATCAGCAAGACACAAGCACCCCAAAGTTTAGGTCTGCTCTGTTGACAAGGACCTCCACTTCATTCCACCTTCAATATCCCAGGAAAGAGAAAAATGGATAAAGAAGTTGTGGTCCTTATGTACAATGGAATATCACTCAGCCATGAAATCAATGTCATAAGGCTAGTAGCAGCATGATGAGTGGATTTAGGTACGACGATTCTAAGTGAAATAAGTCACACAGAAAAGGACACTTCTCATAAGGTATCACTTATAGAGGGAATGTAAAAACAGTTACACTTGAACTGAATTACAAAACAGAACAGAGTCACACATGCAGAAAACACACTATGGCTGCTTAACGGGAAAGGTGAGGTGGGGTGATACATAAAACAAGGGTTTCAAATTAGCTCAGATACCATTCCATAAACCCAATATGTAATAGACAAGACCTACTCCTTGCTCAGAGAACTGGACTCAACACACCCTATTCACCGCACAAGAATATATCTGACTAGTAATAATCTTAAAACCTATGTATTGATATCTCACTGTTAGTGTGTCAAGTGGGTGTAAAGCGGCATAAACACAGCAGTGAAAAGCAGCTAAACCCCATTATAAAAATAAATTACTTTTACAAACCCATGAAACAAAGACAGTGGAAGAGAGAGAAATTCTTACACAATGCGTTCAGGGGCTGTGATGCAACCTGGATTGACCATATCTAGACCCACAGCTGGATGAGACATAAGGGTGGACACTCTTGGGGCTGAGAGGTTTGGTGAGGTTGGGTGAGCAAACGCAGACCCTTTAAAGTAATACTGCGTGGTACCCATCGCATGGGTCCCAAATCTCCAGGTTCAAGGGCATCTTCCTACATCGAAAACATGCATGAGAAAACAAAAAGATGGTACACCATGTGATGGGGAAAGGTTTCTAAAACGCACCTCATTTCTCATCTCCTTGTGCTCGGGTTCGCCATTCCAGCCGCTTTACTAATAATCTCTCTACTTGGAGCATCAGCACCTTTAACCTCCTGTTCCGTACAGGTTGCAATTTCTCCTGAGGATGAACGGGTAGACGGGGAACTAGTGAGAGACTAGCTCTTGGTGTTGGGACAGGCACAGGTCACCCTATTTTCCCATCAGGAAGAAGAATTAACCACGGGCTCATCCTCCCCCCTGGAACCAGAAGAGGGCCTGAAGCCATCCTGCGCTTTTGCGGCCAGCTCCCAAAAAAGCGAGTTGTAAAATGGAGCTTCAGGGCACTGCAATTCACAAACCTGCAGAGTTATAAATGATAACTCTCGTCCACAAATATATTGAGGGAAGGCAAAGAAGAGGATTTGAAATCAAGGCAGAATTGCAGGAAACAGATTTCAGGAGGAAGATTCGAATCGCCTTTAAAGCACATGAAAAGCGGCAAAACGTTGACAATGATGCCCTTGGCCAAAAAGGGCGTATGCGTTTTTTCCTGAATATATTCAGAAAAAAACGCATACGCCCTTTTTGGCCAACCAAGCAACCTGGAAAGGCAAATCAGCGCTACAAAGAAGACTCGCTACCCATCGGTCAAAAGGGCCATGCTGAAAAAAGTCTCAAAACCAGAAATGCAGGACAGGCCATGGAGAAATGGGAGCCTTGCTACACTGATGGGCGGGATGTAAATTGCCAACAGCCACTCTGAGAAGTGTACGGTGTGTCCTGAAACATCTAAAAAACACAGCTTAGAGAGCATAGGGCACTTCCACTCATGGGGGTATAAATTGGGAAAATGAAAAATCAGCAAGACACAAGCACCCCAAAGTTTAGGGCTGCTCTGTTGACAAGGACCTCCACTTCATTCCACCTTCAATATCCCAGGAAAGAGAAAAATGGATAAAGAAGTTGTGGTCCTTATGTACAATGGAATATCACTCAGCCATGAAATCAATGTCATAAGGCTAGTAGCAGCATGATGAGTGGATTTAGGTACGACGATTCTAAGTGAAATAAGTCACACAGAAAAGGACACTTCTCATAAGGTATCACTTATAGAGGGAATGTAAAAACAGTTACACTTGAACTGAATTACAAAACAGAACAGAGTCACACATGCAGAAAACACACTATGGCTGCTTAACGGGAAAGGTGAGGTGGGGTGATACATAAAACAAGGGTTTCAAATTAGCTCAGATACCATTCCATAAACCCAATATGTAATAGACAAGACCTACTCCTTGCTCAGAGAACTGGACTCAACACACCCTATTCACCGCACAAGAATATATCTGACTAGTAATAATCTTAAAACCTATGTATTGATATCTCACTGTTAGTGTGTCAAGTGGGTGTAAAGCGGCATAAACACAGCAGTGAAAAGCAGCTAAACCCCATTATAAAAATAAATTACTTTTACAAACCCATGAAACAAAGACAGTGGAAGAGAGAGAAATTCTTACACAATGCGTTCAGGGGCTGTGATGCAACCTGGATTGACCATATCTAGACCCACAGCTGGATGAGACATAAGGGTGGACACTCTTGGGGCTGAGAGGTTTGGTGAGGTTGGGTGAGCAAACGCAGACCCTTTAAAGTAATACTGCGTGGTACCCATCGCATGGGTCCCAAATCTCCAGGTTCAAGGGCATCTTCCTACATCGAAAACATGCATGAGAAAACAAAAAGATGGTACACCATGTGATGGGGAAAGGTTTCTAAAACGCACCTCATTTCTCATCTCCTTGTGCTCGGGTTCGCCATTCCAGCCGCTTTACTAATAATCTCTCTACTTGGAGCATCAGCACCTTTAACCTCCTGTTCCGTACAGGTTGCAATTTCTCCTGAGGATGAACGGGTAGACGGGGAACTAGTGAGAGACTAGCTCTTGGTGTTGGGACAGGCACAGGTCACCCTATTTTCCCATCAGGAAGAAGAATTAACCACGGGCTCATCCTCCCCCCTGGAACCAGAAGAGGGCCTGAAGCCATCCTGCGCTTTTGCGGCCAGCTCCCAAAAAAGCGAGTTGTAAAATGGAGCTTCAGGGCACTGCAATTCACAAACCTGCAGAGTTATAAATGATAACTCTCGTCCACAAATATATTGAGGGAAGGCAAAGAAGAGGATTTGAAATCAAGGCAGAATTGCAGGAAACAGATTTCAGGAGGAAGATTCGAATCGCCTTTAAAGCACATGAAAAGCGGCAAAACGTTGACAATGATGCCCTTGGCCAAAAAGGGCGTATGCGTTTTTTCCTGAATATATTCAGAAAAAAACGCATACGCCCTTTTTGGCCAACCAAGCAACCTGGAAAGGCAAATCAGCGCTACAAAGAAGACTCGCTACCCATCGGTCAAAAGGGCCATGCTGAAAAAAGTCTCAAAACCAGAAATGCAGGACAGGCCATGGAGAAATGGGAGCCTTGCTACACTGATGGGCGGGATGTAAATTGCCAACAGCCACTCTGAGAAGTGTACGGTGTGTCCTGAAACATCTAAAAAACACAGCTTAGAGAGCATAGGGCACTTCCACTCATGGGGGTATAAATTGGGAAAATGAAAAATCAGCAAGACACAAGCACCCCAAAGTTTAGGGCTGCTCTGTTGACAAGGACCTCCACTTCATTCCACCTTCAATATCCCAGGAAAGAGAAAAATGGATAAAGAAGTTGTGGTCCTTATGTACAATGGAATATCACTCAGCCATGAAATCAATGTCATAAGGCTAGTAGCAGCATGATGAGTGGATTTAGGTACGACGATTCTAAGTGAAATAAGTCACACAGAAAAGGACACTTCTCATAAGGTATCACTTATAGAGGGAATGTAAAAACCGTTACACTTGAACTGAATTACAAAACAGAACAGAGTCACACATGCAGAAAACACACTATGGCTGCTTAACGGGAAAGGTGAGGTGGGGTGATACATAAAACAAGGGTTTCAAATTAGCTCAGATACCGTTCCATAAACCCAATATGTAATAGACAAGACCTACTCCTTGCTCAGAGAACTGGACTCAACACGCCCTATTCACCGCACAAGAATATATCTGACTAGTAATAATCTTAAAACCTATGTATTGATATCTCTCTGTTAGTGTGGCAAGTGGGTGTAAAGCGGCATAAACACAGCAGTGAAAAGCAGCTAAACCCCATTATAAAAATAAATTACTTTTACAAACCCATGAAACAAATACAGTGAAAGAGAGAGAAATTCTTACACAATGCGTTCAGGGGCTGTGATGCAACCTGGATTGACCATATCTAGACCCACAGCTGGATGAGACATAAGGGTGGACACTCTTGGGGCTGAGAGGTTTGGTGAGGTTGGGTGAGCAAATGCAGACCCTTTAAAGTAATACTGCGTGGTCCCCATCGCATGGGTCGCAAATCTCCAGGTTCAAGGGCATCTTCCTACATCGAAAACATGCATGAGAAAACAAAAAGATGGTACACCATGTGATGGGGAAAGGTTTCTAAAACGCACCTCATTTCTCTTCTCCTTGTGCCCGGCTTCGCCATTCCAGCCGCTTTACTAATAATCTCCCTACTTGGAGCATCAGCACCTTTAACCTCCTGTTCCGTACAGGTTGCAATTTGTCCTGAGGATGAACGGGTAGACGCGGAGCCAGTGAGAGACTAGCTCTTGGTGTTGGGACAGGCACAGGTCACTCTATTTTCCCATCAGGAAGAAGAATTAACCACAGGCTCATCCTCCCCCCCCCGGAACCAGAACAGGGCCTGAAGCCATCCTGCGCTTTTGCGGCCAGCTCCCAAAAAAGCGAGTTGTAAAATGGAGCTTCAGGGCACTGCAATTCACAAACCTGCAGAGTTATAAATGATAACTCTCGTCCACAAATATATTGAGGGAAGGCAAAGAAGAGGATTTGAAATCAAGGCAGAATTGCAGGAAACAGATTTCAGGAGGTAGATTCGAATCGCCTTTAAAGCACATGAAAAGCGGCAAAACGTTGACAATGATGCCCTTGGCCAAAAAGGGCGTATGCGTTTTTTCCTGAATATATTCAGGAAAAAACGCATACGCCCTTTTTGGCCAACCAAGCAACCTGGAAAGGCAAATCAGCGCTACAAAGAAGACTCGCTACCCATCGGTCAAAAGGGCCATGCTGAAAAAAGTCTCAAAACCAGAAATGCAGGACAGGCCATGGAGAAATGGGAGCCTTGCTACACTGATGGGCGGGATGTAAATTGCCAACAGCCACTCTGGAGAAGTGTACGGTGTGTCCGGAAACATCCAAAAAACACAGCTTAGAGAGCATAGGGCACTTCCACTCATGGGGGTATAAATTGGGAAAATGAAAAATCAGCAAGACACAAGCACCCCAAAGTTTAGGGCTGCTCTGTTGACCAGGACCTCCACTTCATTCCACCTTCAATATCCCAGGAAAGAGAAAAATGGATAAAGAAGTTGTGGTCCTTATGTACAATGGAATATCACTCAGCCATGAAATCAATGTCATAAGGCTAGTAGCAGCATGATGAGTGGATTTAGGTACGACGATTCTAAGTGAAATAAGTCACACAGAAAAGGACACTTCTCATAAGGTATCACTTATAGAGGGAATGTAAAAACCGTTACACTTGAACTGAATTACAAAACAGAACAGAGTCACACATGCAGAAAACACACTATGGCTGCTTAACGGGAAAGGTGAGGTGGGGTGATACATAAAACAAGGGTTTCAAATTAGCTCAGATACCGTTCCATAAACCCAATATGTAATAGACAAGACCTACTCCTTGCTCAGAGAACTGGACTCAACACGCCCTATTCACCGCACAAGAATATATCTGACTAGTAATAATCTTAAAACCTATGTATTGATATCTCTCTGTTAGTGTGTCAAGTGGGTGTAAAGCGGCATAAACACAGCAGTGAAAAGCAGCTAAACCCCATTATAAAAATAAATTACTTTTACAAACCCATGAAACAAAGACAGTGAAAGAGAGAGAAATTCTTACACAATGCGTTCAGGGGCTGTGATGCAACCTGGATTGACCATATCTAGACCCACAGCTGGAGGAGACATAAGGGTGGACACTCTTGGGGCTGAGAGGTTTGGTGAGGTTGGGTGAGCAAACGCAGACCCTTTAAAGTAATACTGCGTGGTCCCCATCGCATGGGTCGCAAATCTCCAGGTTCAAGGGCATCTTCCTACATCGAAAACATGCATGAGAAAACAAAAAGATGGTACACCATGTGATGGGGAAAGGTTTCTAAAACGCACCTCATTTCTCTTCTCCTTGTGCCCGGGTTCGCCATTCCAGCCGCTTTACTAATAATCTCCCTACTTGGAGCATCAGCACCTTTAACCTCCTGTTCCGTACAGGTTGCAATTTGTCCTGAGGATGAACGGGTAGACGGGGAACCAGTGAGAGACTAGCTCTTGGTGTTGGGACAGGCAGAGGTCACTCTATTTTCCCATCAGGAAGAAGAATTAACCACAGGCTCATCCTCCCCCCCGGAACCAGAACAGGGCCTGAAGCCATCCTGCGCTTTTGCGGCCAGCTCCCAAAAAAGCGAGTTGTAAAATGGAGCTTCAGGGCACTGCAATTCACAAACCTGCAGAGTTATAAATGATAACTCTCGTCCACAAATATATTGAGGGAAGGCAAAGAAGAGGATTTGAAATCAAGGCAGAATTGCAGGAAACAGATTTCAGGAGGTAGATTCGAATCGCCTTTAAAGCACATGAAAAGCGGCAAAACGTTGACAATGATGCCCTTGGCCAAAAAGGGCGTATGCGTTTTTTCCTGAATATATTCAGGAAAAAACGCATACGCCCTTTTTGGCCAACCAAGCAACCTGGAAAGGCAAATCAGTGCTACAAAGAAGACTCGCTACCCATCGGTCAAAAGGGCCATGCTGAAAAAAGTCTCAAAACCAGAAATGCAGGACAGGCCATGGAGAAATGGGAGCCTTGCTACACTGATGAGCGGGATGTAAATTGCCAACAGCCACTCTGGAGAAGTGTACGGTGTGTCCTGAAACATCTAAAAAACACAGCTTAGAGAGCATAGGGCACTTCCACTCATGGGGGTATAAATTGGGAAAATGAAAAATCAGCAAGACACAAGCACCCCAAAGTTTAGGGCTGCTCTGTTGACCAGGACCTCCACTTCATTCCACCTTCAATATCCCAGGAAAGAGAAAAATGGATAAAGAAGTTGTGGTCCTTATGTACAATGGAATATCACTCAGCCATGAAATCAATGTCATAAGGCTAGTAGCAGCATGATGAGTGGATTTAGGTACGACGATTCTAAGTGAAATAAGTCACACAGAAAAGGACACTTCTCATAAGGTATCACTTATAGAGGGAATGTAAAAACCGTTACACTTGAACTGAATTACAAAACAGAACAGAGTCACACATGCAGAAAACACACTATGGCTGCTTAACGGGAAAGGTGAGGTGGGGTGATACATAAAACAAGGGTTTCAAATTAGCTCAGATACCGTTCCATAAACCCAATATGTAATAGACAAGACCTACTCCTTGCTCAGAGAACTGGACTCAACACGCCCTATTCACCGCACAAGAATATATCTGACTAGTAATAATCTTAAAACCTATGTATTGATATCTCTCTGTTAGTGTGTCAAGTGGGTGTAAAGCGGCATAAACACAGCAGTGAAAAGCAGCTAAACCCCATTATAAAAATAAATTACTTTTACAAACCCATGAAACAAAGACAGTGAAAGAGAGACAAATTCTTACACAATG
>NW_026778096.1:0-42165 GCF_028023285.1 Balaenoptera ricei | reverse complement strand
TGGAGCCTGCATTCTAGAGCCCGTGAGCCTCAACTACCGAAGCCCACGTGCCTACAGCCCATGCTCCGCAACAAGAGAAGCCACCGCGATGAGATGCCCGCACACCGCAAGCAAGAGTAGCCCCCGCTAGCCGCCAACTAGAGAAAGCCCGTGCACAGCAATGAGAGACCCAGTGCAGCCAAAAAAATAAATACGTAGAATAAATAAGTTCAAACAGTAAATAAATACATAAACATAAATTACAAAAAAAAAGAACACCTAATGCAGGTGGGAAGGTGGGAGGGCCACTGTAGAGGTCATCTATGCTACATGTACAAGAACCCCGAGAGCACACCAATCGGTACCACACTTTTCACTGCTGTAGCCGATCATTCCCCCGGTACTGCCACACTGTAGCACTCCCTTCCCTCATCTACTGCTATAGTCTCTTTGGAAGGTGTTTCAGAACTCTTGTTATGAGAGTGCCAGTTGAACTGTCCTCACTTCCTTCATTTACACCAGGAGTGAAGACCTTGTGGTCCGAGATCCTGTCCAGAGAGCAAGCAGGCTAAGACTCTGTCTTTGTTGATGTATTTCATCAGAAAGGGCTCTACCCCCTCTCCTAGTTCATGGTGTGAAGTGTTCTTGGCCTCTCGGGAAAGTGGGGAGAATGGAAAGGACCCTATATGAGAATGCTAGGCTCTGTAAAACATTTCAGGTTTTTAAAAATAAGACTCATTTTGTATTGGACTGACAACAGTCCTATGAAATACAAAGAAAGCCGAGAATCAGTGACAGGAAAGGATCACCAGTAAGAACTACAACAGTCACCGCTTACCTCGTAGCACAGGGCGCTGTCCGTGATCCTTAAGAAGAGTTAGTAGAAATGCCTTGCCCATCTTGCCCCTGAACCCCTTGAAAGGTACACGACTGCTGTGTTGGTGTTTAGGGGGAGCATCTCACTTACCAGGGACTGACTTCTCCCTTGATTCCTCTGTAGTGATGGAGACTTCCCCGCTGATGAAAAATTCCCTGGGATTGCAACCTCCAAGCCAGACAGCTTTCCTATGGAATGACAGAGAACTTGTCAAGGTGAAACACCAGTCTGCGGGAGAAAGGGAAGAAGAGAATGATGGAAATCGTTTCTGGGAAACTATTTTTACATTATGTGTTGTTTGTTCCCGGTAAATAAACTGAAATCTTCTTAACAGTAAAACAAAATCGAAACCACTAAAGCCAATAATACAGGAGTATAACGTTCGAAAAAAATTTCTTTGGCTGCGCAGCATGTGGGATCTTAGCTCCCCAACCAGGGATTGAACCCACGCCTGCTGCATTGCAAGCGCAGAGTCTTCACCACGGGACCACCGGGGAAGTCCCAGGACTATCACTTTTAAAGGAGAAGGTACAAACCCCTCGGTTCTATGAACTGGAGATTTTTAGTAAGAAGTCAATATATTTGTTGTTAGGCACATTTTATGTTAGGCTGTCTCCCTGCACAGGATGCAGGCGCCTTGAGAATGGAAGTCATATCCCTCTATAGTACGTCCCTCTTCTTTCTGCTTTGCAGTTTGCTGCTCCACTTGTTCAACCCCACCTAGTAATAACCTATACTTCCCTTGTTCCTGTTTTCCCATCTGGAAAACAGACAAAAGGCCACCAAACAACGCAAAGGTCTCAACAAATAAGGGATATCCAAAACCAGAGATGGCCAGAACTTCTGTACCCCTGATGAAATAGTCCTCATACAAAACCTGATAATCAAATTCCTTAATGCTAGGAATCACAGTGAAAAATAGTATCTGAACTGACTTCTGTCAGATGAGTGAGAACTAAGGTTAATTCAGTGTATCTGAAGCATAGAAAGTGAGGGCAAAAGTGGCACAAGATGGGACTAGAGAAGCAGAGAGGATTCTAGACCACGCAGAGTCTTAAAGGCCAACAGTGTGTTTTCTATTCTCAAAACAATGTTTGTGAGCGATGTTTATGAGCACCGTTCCAACTTGCTTTGAAGGTTTCTTGTGTGAAGAGTGGATTGGAAGGAAACAAGATATATATGGACACTAGTTAGGACCTAATCGCAACAGACAGGCAAGTTCAGTATTAGGAAGTTGAGGAAGAGCTGGCTGACAGATTCCAAAGAAATTCAGGAGATGAACTGAAGCGGGCTTAATGGGGTAGGAGATGGAGGAAAGGAAGGTCTTAGGGAATTCAAGGGTTTACTGCACACATGAGCAAAGTCTCAAAATTAATCATTTGAACGTACAGAGGCGGATCTCCCAAATGACACCGGTTAGGAAGCAACGGTACGCCCTTTAGAATTCCTAGAGACAACACAAATCAACTGTTTCGATGGAAAATTCGGCGGGACTCTTGACTTCCATGGGAATACAGAGAAAAGAGACACTGATCTGGCTTGCAGGTATATTTAGGAAGTTGTTAGCCGGACATCACCTACTAGTATCATGTAAGTAGGCCGTCCGAAGTAGGAAGCTTAGGGGAAAAACCTGGAGGAAAACTTAAAAGCTGAAGCCACACCTCTACACTACACCACCTTTCACAATTTCTTCTCAGATAAGCATCATCCCCATCAGTGAAGAAACTCGTACCTCATCATAGGAAAAACAGGCCTAAAGATTCAATGTGTGTCTTGGGGGGTCCCATCTATGCGATATCTTCCTGGGACCAGAAAAGGCCCCAGGAAGATCAATCTCTGCACCCCTGAAAGCTTACCACCAAGGAAAATGACTAGGTCCATAGATTTCCTCCCTCAAACCAGCTTACCTCACACATAGATCATTAGCAACTCCGCCCTTACTCACATTATCACAGTCACAAGAGTGGTTAGGGAGAAAAGCACTGACCAGGGGAACTAAAACAGAGGCAATCCAGGCCAAGCTGGGCTGGTGGCAGATATCTGCTCCTTACGCTCGGGTGCATAATGCGACTCACCACAGTGCCTTTTTCACAGACCCTTTTGAACGTTTCTCCACAGAATCCAACAGCTCAAGTTAGCTCATGACGCTTCAAGGTCAACAGTCGTCAAGAGAAAAACATGCAATATGTCTTACAATGTTGGATTCCTTACAAACAGGACAAGGAGATAACCATGTAGACAAAACCAGAGCATTTGAAAACATCTGTATTCTACAAACACACCAGTGAATGCTATAAATAAGGTACTATGACATAAAACAAAATGAAAACTAGATGTGAGACTGTTCTCTTCAGTGTACAGACTTCATGGCAGTTGCTGCACACTATCTAGCTACTTAGATCTTTAACTCTCTGTTCTGTTAATACCAAATGAGGCCCAAGTGTGTCAACCTGTTTCCCACAGAAACCAAAAAGTCTACATGCATCTCTTTTCTCCTGTGCCCTTTTCACCTTACCTGCTCCCAATTCTCCACCAACGTCCTCCTCTTTCTCTAATTATTCTCCTCTTCATTTTGCTTGGCCTTGCCCCCAAGCATGCAAGACAGAGAGTCCTAGAGGTCCAAGATTCTAGAGTGGCTGTTTGCAAGGCGGAGGAGATTACAGTAACTGCCACACTGTATATACTTCTGTGCAAAGAAAAAGGGACAGTGTTCAGAATGTCTCTCACATATAACAAGAGCTGGAGATGGCAGGATACCTGTGTGGCCCAAGGAACTAGAGCTAGCAAATTACGGGCCAAACAATTGCAACCAAAGGCTGGAAGAGGAAAGGTCTGCAACCAGCTCTGTCTCCTAGCTCTCTGGTATTTGCTGCCAACGGGCAGAGTCTATTTCGTGAGGCATCAAGCACTGAAAAGAAGACTCCTGCTGCTGGAAGTTGACAGGAAGTAACGTCCAATGCAAGATCAAGGCTTGTCCTCGAAGCAATGCCCATAATGGAAGAAAAAAAAACAAAGAGAAAGCGGAAGAGAAATGTTAAGTCGCAAGTCCAACCTGGCCCCCAGCCTAGCCCAGCCCAAGGAAGGTAGGAGTCAAGGAGAAGAAACTAAAAGAGAAGAGCCTTGGACCACAACATTCTCCACAAGGTACACTCAAGAAACTTCACCCTACTCTTGAACCAAGTTACAAAGAGAGCTTCTTAATCCCTACTTTGGCTCCTTAAAAGCTGCTATCAGTTCACTCATTAGACACATATGATTTCAGAACAACTGTAATAGTTCAAACTAGATGGCTCTTTCCTTCCTAAGGATTATTAGTTAAATAAGATCTATATAGCTCTAAGTATATGATACATAAAATAGAATACTCTGTAGAATGTAAGTAACTCTTAGTTCAGTGTATTAATGAACGTCTGTAAGAAATGTTGCAATGATTTCCCTAATGGAAGAGCCTGGGGGAGGTAAATCTGTCTTCTAGGATTTCCTCCCCAGAGCTCAGAAACTCAGGTGTTGTTTTAGCTCTCCTACACTCTCTTCACCCAAGCCCGCCTTCCTGTTGGGGATCGGACCTCCCTATTGGCTCTCTCATACCTTTCAACTGCCTGCTTTGTGACATCACTCTCCTACCAAACCTACTACCACTTGGTAGAGTCTTGGGGTTTCCGTGGAGCTGTTTGGACCAGTAACCAGTGACCTCTGTACTGGACACGTGCGCCGTTCAGCTGCAGCCACTCAGACATCCTCTAGTGTTGTCTCCTCATCCCTTGTACCTGCAGTGGATGCTTCCTCTTCTCTGACCATGTCAGGTAAGAAAAGAAACTTTGGAAAGTTTTGCGTTCGATTTCTTTTGCCCCTAAATTGAGTAGGAGATTCAAAATAGCATGGAATAATGAGGGAAAGTATTGAACTACAAGTCTGGAGACCTAATTTCACTTTTGACTTTGACGTTTACTATCTGTGTGACTTTGGACAAATCACTGGCTGTCTCACAAAGCCTGTTGCTTTCCTTAACTGTTACGTTAGGATACCACATTGGGTTGATCACTCTGATCCCCTTCTTTTCCAGTATTGAGCCTTAAAGGGTACCCATGTAGAAAACGAAATCAGACACTTCTCAAGAGTGTTTCAACAGAAACGTAGAAAAGCCAGGGGACATAGAAAACTAGCAATATATACCAAGATGTTTCATCTCTAATGGTCTCCCTCCACTAGGATTTCGACTAGTTGAAAAGAGAGAATAGGGAGAGAGGATGGAGAGTACTGGGCTCTACAGGGAGGCACAGAGTCGAGCGTAAGGAAGTTTAGGATGGTTTTCATTAGCACAGGCCAACAGGCACCAAGAGATGGGAGAAAATGTAAGAATGAAGAGGGAAAGCATAGAGGAGCTCTCAAGAAAAACGGAGTTTGCAATGGAATGCTGATGGGAACCAAAGATTTTCAATTAAAGCAGAAACAGCACAGAGGGAAACCTGCTCAGAGCAGGGCAAAACCAAGTTGATGGTAGCAAACCCTTACATTAACAGACTAAGAAGGAAAGTAAGGCCAGAACAGGGGATCACCAGGAAAGGCAGCTTATCAGAAAAGTCATACTCCGTTTTCTTTCTTTTATTGCCTCTCTGAATACAGTTGGCCACTTGACAGTTTTGAATATAAACGTTTTAGAAATACGTTTTAGAAATGATGCCTCCTATAAACAAGCAACCACAGTGGTTATCTAGGGGGCTGCTTTTCAGTGTTTTATTCTTTCTAATTTTTAAACTAGGTAGACATTTCGCCAATTCAACATTTTAAGTGATATCTTCTAAATTGAATCAGAAGGACTATTTTCCTTTGTGTGATATGTAGGTTCTAAGGCAAGGCTGCTTTTCATTTTTACAGTTATTTCCTTCCTAACACAGAGAGCACATTGATCAACAGCCATCGTTCGCTTGTAGATCTTAGCTACCGAAGAAGAAGAAGAAGAAGAAAAAGTCAAGCCCCACATCTCTAATTCCCCCCCACTTAGGGAATTCCCTGGCGGTCCAGTGCTTAGGACTCGGTGCTTTCACGGCCAGGGCCACGCGGCGCGGCCAAAGAAACAAAACAAACAAACATCCACGTTTATCGAAAACCATATTGTGGAGTCCTGTGGATTTTCTTACATTTGAAAATCTTTTTTAATGGGATTCTAGGCATGATGGTTTTTTGAGGTTTTGGGATGCCATCTTCTTGGATGCTGAAGATGATTCTAATCTAAGTTCTAGGATAAATCCAAAAACCTTCCTGATACATTTTAAGCTTCCTTTCTGCTTATTATATAAGCTATATTCATTGAAATATATATTTCTCCTAGGCTTAATACCTCTTACTTGCTGGGTAAAAATATGAAGGAGCACAATAATGAAACTCTTTTACACTTATTATTTTGCCGTCTGCTTCGCACCGGTTTTCATTGAAATACTTGTCTATGTGTGTTGTGGCTACCTATACATGCACATTTATTGCATTCTGTTGCTTGTTATGCATTTTTTACTGACATACCTTCTCTGTCTGTATGCATTGGCTAGGAATTCATTCACCTCTATCACCTCCATCGTGTTTTCTGGTTAATAGTATTCACTAAAATAGAGTGGGCAAAATTCACTTTCATAATGTTGCATGGATGGTACAGAATGCCATTTGTTAGTAAATTCATTAGGCTTCGATACTTGCCACATACCCCAGTTTTCATTAATATCTATGGATTTCTTTTTCGTTAACGTAATATGCTTGTCATGATTTTTCTTTGTCTTTCTAGAACTTATTGTATCTTCCTCCATATAAACCATACGCAATAGATCAGCTTATTCATCTATTAATTATTACTGCTATTATTATTGGTGGTGGTGTTATAACCACTTTATAGATGAGTAATCTGAAGGAATCAGATAACTTTTCCCTTTCCAAAAGCACTTAAGAAATCCACTTTCGGGTAATCATTTTGAGGTAGGATGAGAAACCAGGCTTGAAGAGGGCAAAAATGACTCTTTCAATTCACCAGTTGGACTGAGCTGTACGTCACCTCTAGGTAATAGCGTGGGAACTGCACAAGCAAAGGGAGACACTGAAGACGACAATGGTAATAGCCGTACTGTTTTCTAATGGACAAAAAAAAATGCCTATATTATAAGTTCTGTTTCTCCTGCTTTCTGGCAGTATCATGCTCAGAGTGGAGTCCTGGCAAGGAAGTCAGGATACTTAGGTTCTGAAACCTGGTAATGATACTAGCATAATGAGAGAACTTGAACAAGTCAACCCGACCTCTCTGAGCCTCAGTTTCCTTACTCACGAAATGAGACTGAGAACATCGAAGTTCTCTAAGGGCCTCCTAGTTCTAAAATGCTTCCAGTCTAGGAAATAGCATAGAAGTCAATACGAGTGCAGGCTGAAGGGAAAGACAGGGCAGGGAGAAGGTTGCTTCCAGCCTAGAGAACAATCTCTGAACCACACCACTTGGCTCTTCTGCCCGTCTGTGCCCAAGATTGGGAGCACAGGCAGTTAATAGAGAAGAGTGGAAAACTGCTCAGTCCTTACAGCCATCATCAACTGTCTGATTTTGGGTTTCTCAGGAAGTAGTGATAGTAGAGGTGTCCTGATAGCAAGAACCTTCAGATGATGCCGTTCCTCAAACGTAGTGAGAATTTCTCAACCTCCCTGAGTTTGTCATGACCCTCTTGTTCTTACAGAAAATTTCCAACATCCATCTCTACGTGGAACTCTAAATTCTCTGCAGCATTCTCCTCCTGTGGTGAGCAATGCAACTTCCCTAACACGAAGTGTCTGCAACTTCTCCAGAGTCTCTGCCCCTGCCGTCAGTTCGGCATCGGCTACTGGTACCCCTTTCCAGACACTCATGGGTAGTGCCTACCTTTACCAACATTCTAGCACGACTATGTTATCTGGAGTTACGGACCACAGCCAGATCTCCACTTCAGCTGCTTCCTATCCAGGTGTTCTTGAGTGGGACATCACAGCAAGCACTGAAAAGAATTCTTCTTCACTCGGAGACTTTACTCTGGCACTCACTGACCGCCACACAGCTGCCTCCTCCATGTTTCTGGCAGCCCAGTATGATAAAACTTCAGACGCCAAGAACATGGTCCCTCTACATCCATCGCTTTCTGCCAGCCTTGCTCAGGGAACACCATCTCAGATTCCAAATCAGGGGCAGAGCCGCCTGTCACTTCCCTGCCAGGAAGGAAGCCAGGTATATTACTATAACCAAGGCACACTGGGGTCTTTACTGTATGGAGAACTTGGCTCCTGCCCGCAATCCTACGGCTCGGCGTCATACACAGGAAGTCGGGCCTCTGGGCAACCAGAAATGGGAATGGGACTGAAGGAGATTCAGCCCACAAATATCCGACCACCAGCTTCCACCTCTGCAGTCTGCCACCCTGTGCCTGCTCAACGCATCACAGAAACAAGTTTTCAAGGTGAGTATAACAAACGCCAGAGAAAGTTGAAGAATGAGGTCGGCATTCAAAAATGGGGTCAAATCGACAGCTGGGAAGGGGTGTAGAGGCAGGTAGAATTTAGATCCTGAGCCTTTAATAACCACTACCTTCGCTCAGTGCCCTCTGTTTTTAGACTCTACATGAGAACACCTAGGGCTTCCCTGGTGGCGCCGTGGTTAAGAATCCGCCTGCCAATGCAATGCGGGGGACACGGGTTCGAGCCCTGGTCTGCGGAGATCCCACATGCCGTGCAGCAACTAAGCGCATGTGCCACAACGACGGAGCCTGCATTCTAGAGCCCGTGAGCCTCAGCTACCGAAGCCCACGTGCCTACAGCCCATGCTCCGCAACAAGAGAAGCCACCGCGATGAGAAGCCCGCACACCGCAAGCAAGAGTAGCCCCCGCTAGCCGCCAACTAGAGAAAGCCCGTGCACAGCAATGAGAGACCCAGTGCAGCCAAAAAAATAAATACGCAGAATAAATAAGTTCAAACAGTAAATAAATACATAAACATAAATTACAAAAAGAAGAACACCTAATGCAGGTGGGAAGGTGGGAGGGCCACTGTAGAGGTCATCTATGCTACATGTACAAGAACCCCGAGAGCACACCAATCGGTACCACACTTTTCACTGCTGTAGCCGATCGTTCCCCCTGTACTGCCACACTGTAGCACTCCCTTCCCTCATCTACTGCTATAGTCTCTTTGGAAGGTGTTTCAGAACTCTTGTTATGAGAGTGCCAGTTGAACTGTCCTCACTTCCTTCATTTATACCAGGATTGAAGACCTTGTGGTCCGAGATCCTGTCCAGAGAGCAAGCAGGCTAAGACTCTGTCTTTGCTGATGTATTTCATCAGAAAGGGCTCTACCCCCTCTCCTAGTTCATGGTGTGACGTGTTCTTGGCCTCTCGGGAGAGTGGGGAGAATGGAAAGGACCCTATATGAGAATATGCTAGGCTCTGTAAAACATTTCAGGTTTTTAAAAATAAGACTCATTTTGTATTGGACTTATAACAGTCCTATGAAATACAAAGCGAGCCGAGAATCAGTGACAGGAAAGGCTCACCAGTAAGAATTACAACAGTCACCGCTTACCTCGTAGCATAGGGCACTGTCCATGATCCTTAAGAAGAGTTAGTAGAAATGCCTTGCCCATCTTGCCCCTGAACCCCTTGAAAGGTACACGACTGCTGTGTTGGTGTTTAGGGGGAGCATCTCACTTACCAGGGACTGACTTCTCCCTTGATCCCTTTGTAGGGATGGAGACCTCCCCCCTGGTGATGAAAAATTCCCTGGGATTGCAACCTCCAAGCCAGACGTTTTGTGTGACACAACGTCAAGAACTCCCCAAGTCCTGCAGTAGCAGAAACAGCCACATACTTGAGAGTAACCCACCATCTGAACTTGGGGACATTTCAGTGACAGCTCCAGTCCAGAGTGCCAGGCGTCTCCTGGCCCTGCCTCCAGCTCCAAGCCAGGGACAAATAGAGAGTAAGCACGTGGATGATATCAAAACCAAGCTTTCAAAGCCTCTGGATGCCTACCAGATCCCAACAGAGAACCAAGATCCTCCACTACTCCCTTTAGGAATCCCTGATATTCACCAGCCGCTGGCCTGCACCGATCCCCTCAGCCAAGAGGAGCAGCCTGGTTCTGAAAATGCTGATCTGGGAGAGAACAGCCGGAGTCGTCAGGACCTAGGGACACTTGAAAATGGGACTGAACCTAGCAGTGGTCTTGCAGACATTACTACACTGGCGGAGGATATTCACCTTCCCCAGCTCTTTAATCCTTTGAAAGAGCTTGATCAATCCCAAGGTCCCCACGTGATCAAAGCTAAAGACACCAGAGCCATTAAGGTGAATCAGGTGCAGGAAAAGCCAAGTGTCATAAAGGTTCCCTCTGATCAACCCAGGAAGAACAAACAGAAAGCCTCTGAGCCTATCAGTGGCGCTCCCAAGGCCAAAATCCAGCCAAAGAAACCAGAGTGCCTGTTAGGGGGAGAAGTGGTTACCTGCCACGCTGCAGTCAGTGACAGGGCTCCTGTGAACACGGCCAAGCACTCTCAAGGCAAACCTCAGAAAGCTGCATCCAGAAAGATCAGCAAAACTAAGAGCCACGGGCAGGAAAAGACCAAAAGGACCAGAGGGAGAAACAAGGCTGAAGAGAACAAGCAGTCAGGGAACAAAGTCAAGGCAGAAGAGAAGCCAGCAATCCCCCACACGAAGCGAAAGGAACACCAAACTGAGCTTCTCCAACAGAGCTTTCAAAAGCCTCGAACCTCCCTTGGCGTGCGCATGCTGGAGTCTGTGAAGGTTCTTCATGCGCTGGGGAAGAAGAATGAGACGAAAACTGGGCTCTCTTCCTGTCGGCTCTTGGGAAAGTCAAGCAACCCCAAAGACCCCCAGCCACCCCCAGCTATCCAGCCATGGCGGCATACCCCACGTGAGGGGAAGGGTCCTGAGAAAACGCAAGTCCAAGCCCAGAAACCAGACAGCAGTGCTGAAACAGAGTGTCCATCTCCAGCCCAGTATGAGCGGCCTCCTCCTGGGAAGGTCAAGTTGATACCTCTGCCTTTTTCTGCCTGGGACAAGCCTCAAGCTCGACCCGCTCCTCGGAGGCCCCAGTCTCTGGCCTCACATCGGCCTGCTGGGGCTTACCGTGCCCAGCCTGGTTCTACTGACTCAGCTCAACCTGCTGCAGTCAATTCATCCCAGCCAGCTCCTGCCTCTTTGCCAGGCCCCGCCAAACCAGCTCAGCCAACTGTGACCAACCCAACCCAACCGGCTTGGACCAACCACACCCAGCCTCGTGTCCCTCAGTCTGCTGCTCCTAGGCCTGCACCCTCCAAAACTTCATCTGGCCCTCCTCTCCAGCGGGAGCCTGTTCCCCCTGCTGTGAATAAGCGCCAGGCCCCACCCAAGCTCCAAACCCAATTTCTACTCCAAGACTTCAGCAAGCAACGAGTTCCATGGAGGGAACCCAACGTGCCTGAGCCAGTCATGTCAAAGCCCATCGAACAAGAGCAGAGGCCAGAGCGAGAGGCCATGAAGAGGCGGGCTCAACAACAACGGGAGAATGCTGCCAGATACACCTCTTCGGGCAAGCTGCAATTTTTCACCGAGAGGGAAAACGAAATGGAAATTGCCGACTACTACGGATACGTCAAGTGAGAGCTGCTAGGATTCTTGGTGCCACCTTGGCTACCAGCTGTTCTTCCATACACAGGTAAGACAGGTATAGAACTGAATAAGTAAATGGAATACAATTAATAGACGAGTAACAAACCTTTCGAATTTTCAGATGCTGCTAACTGGGGCGTGAGAAAGGAAGGACTGAAAGTTGGATGGGAGAATGAAGGAAAGGGGGAAAAACTGAGCAAAGAGGAAGGAACTTGGCCCAGGGCTAGGAAGGCCAAAAGAGACGTATGGATTTAGGAAAGGAAGCAGGAGTGAGGATGAAATGGCAGAAGTAAAAAGCAGGGTCAGAGGTCTGGGTTGAAAGAACACAATTGGAGTAGAGTTGAAGGTGACAGAAGAGGAGTCTAGGTTTACTAGGAGAAATAGAAAAAGTCTCTCGGGGACGCTGGCCTTAAGTCTCACAACCACCAGATAGGTATTTCAGAAAACAAGAGGTTCAGGACACATCTCTGAAAGGTCTGAGTCGCCTTATTCAGGTGTGACTGTAGTGGGGGAATAGGGAAATCTACCAGAGAAGTGGCTAGGGCTCAGAGTTATCCTAGGGGCAGCTGACGACAGGGGCAGAGCCAAGGGAACTGCTGGATCAGGAGGCCCACGGACAAATCAGGGGCATAGCCGCCTGTCACTTCCCTGCCAGGAAGGAAGCCAGGTATATTACTATAACCAAGGCACACTGGGGTCTTTACTGTATGGAGAACTTGGCTCCTGCCCGCAATCCTACGGCTCGGCGTCACACACAGGAAGTAGGGCCTCTGGGCAACCAGAAATGGGAATGGGACTGAAGGAGATTCAGCCCACAAATATCCGACCACCAGCTTCCACCTCTGCAATCTGCCACCCTGTGTCTGCTCAACGCATCACAGAAACAAGTTTTCAAGGTGAGTATACAGACGGCAGAGAAAAGTTGAACAATGAGGTCAGCATTGAAAAATGGGGTCAAATCGACAGCTGGGAAGGGGTGTAGAGACAGGTAGAATTTAGATCCTGAGCCTTTAATAACCACTACCTTCTCTCAGTGCTCTCTGTTTTTAGACTCTATATGAGAACACCTAGGGCTTCCCTGGTGGCGCCTGCCAATGCAGGGGACACGGGTTCGAGCCCTGGTCTGCGAAGATCCCACATGCCGTGCAGCAACTAAGCGCATGTGCCACAACGACGGAGCCTGCATTCTAGAGCCCGTGAGCCTCAACTACCGAAGCCCACGTGCCTACAGCCCATGCTCCGCAACAAGAGAAGCCACCGCGATGAGATGCCCGCACACCGCAACCAAGAGTAGCCCCCGCTAGCCGCCAACTAGAGAAAGCCCGTGCACAGCAATGAGAGACCCAGTGCAGCCAAAAAAATAAATACGTAGAATAAATAAGTTCAAACAGTAAATAAATACATAAACATAAATTACAAAAAAAAAGAACACCTAATGCAGGTGGGAAGGTGGGAGGGCCACTGTAGAGGTCATCTATGCTACATGTACAAGAACCCCGAGAGCACACCAATCGGTACCACACTTTTCACTGCTGTAGCCGATCATTCCCCCGGTACTGCCACACTGTAGCACTCCCTTCCCTCATCTACTGCTATAGTCTCTTTGGAAGGTGTTTCAGAACTCTTGTTATGAGAGTGCCAGTTGAACTGTCCTCACTTCCTTCATTTACACCAGGAGTGAAGACCTTGTGGTCCGAGATCCTGTCCAGAGAGCAAGCAGGCTAAGACTCTGTCTTTGTTGATGTATTTCATCAGAAAGGGCTCTACCCCCTCTCCTAGTTCATGGTGTGAAGTGTTCTTGGCCTCTCGGGAAAGTGGGGAGAATGGAAAGGACCCTATATGAGAATGCTAGGCTCTGTAAAACATTTCAGGTTTTTAAAAATAAGACTCATTTTGTATTGGACTGACAACAGTCCTATGAAATACAAAGAAAGCCGAGAATCAGTGACAGGAAAGGATCACCAGTAAGAACTACAACAGTCACCGCTTACCTCGTAGCACAGGGCGCTGTCCGTGATCCTTAAGAAGAGTTAGTAGAAATGCCTTGCCCATCTTGCCCCTGAACCCCTTGAAAGGTACACGACTGCTGTGTTGGTGTTTAGGGGGAGCATCTCACTTACCAGGGACTGACTTCTCCCTTGATTCCTCTGTAGTGATGGAGACTTCCCCGCTGATGAAAAATTCCCTGGGATTGCAACCTCCAAGCCAGACAGCTTTCCTATGGAATGACAGAGAACTTGTCAAGGTGAAACACCAGTCTGCGGGAGAAAGGGAAGAAGAGAATGATGGAAATCGTTTCTGGGAAACTATTTTTACATTATGTGTTGTTTGTTCCCGGTAAATAAACTGAAATCTTCTTAACAGTAAAACAAAATCGAAACCACTAAAGCCAATAATACAGGAGTATAACGTTCGAAAAAAATTTCTTTGGCTGCGCAGCATGTGGGATCTTAGCTCCCCAACCAGGGATTGAACCCACGCCTGCTGCATTGCAAGCGCAGAGTCTTCACCACGGGACCACCGGGGAAGTCCCAGGACTATCACTTTTAAAGGAGAAGGTACAAACCCCTCGGTTCTATGAACTGGAGATTTTTAGTAAGAAGTCAATATATTTGTTGTTAGGCACATTTTATGTTAGGCTGTCTCCCTGCACAGGATGCAGGCGCCTTGAGAATGGAAGTCATATCCCTCTATAGTACGTCCCTCTTCTTTCTGCTTTGCAGTTTGCTGCTCCACTTGTTCAACCCCACCTAGTAATAACCTATACTTCCCTTGTTCCTGTTTTCCCATCTGGAAAACAGACAAAAGGCCACCAAACAACGCAAAGGTCTCAACAAATAAGGGATATCCAAAACCAGAGATGGCCAGAACTTCTGTACCCCTGATGAAATAGTCCTCATACAAAACCTGATAATCAAATTCCTTAATGCTAGGAATCACAGTGAAAAATAGTATCTGAACTGACTTCTGTCAGATGAGTGAGAACTAAGGTTAATTCAGTGTATCTGAAGCATAGAAAGTGAGGGCAAAAGTGGCACAAGATGGGACTAGAGAAGCAGAGAGGATTCTAGACCACGCAGAGTCTTAAAGGCCAACAGTGTGTTTTCTATTCTCAAAACAATGTTTGTGAGCGATGTTTATGAGCACCGTTCCAACTTGCTTTGAAGGTTTCTTGTGTGAAGAGTGGATTGGAAGGAAACAAGATATATATGGACACTAGTTAGGACCTAATCGCAACAGACAGGCAAGTTCAGTATTAGGAAGTTGAGGAAGAGCTGGCTGACAGATTCCAAAGAAATTCAGGAGATGAACTGAAGCGGGCTTAATGGGGTAGGAGATGGAGGAAAGGAAGGTCTTAGGGAATTCAAGGGTTTACTGCACACATGAGCAAAGTCTCAAAATTAATCATTTGAACGTACAGAGGCGGATCTCCCAAATGACACCGGTTAGGAAGCAACGGTACGCCCTTTAGAATTCCTAGAGACAACACAAATCAACTGTTTCGATGGAAAATTCGGCGGGACTCTTGACTTCCATGGGAATACAGAGAAAAGAGACACTGATCTGGCTTGCAGGTATATTTAGGAAGTTGTTAGCCGGACATCACCTACTAGTATCATGTAAGTAGGCCGTCCGAAGTAGGAAGCTTAGGGGAAAAACCTGGAGGAAAACTTAAAAGCTGAAGCCACACCTCTACACTACACCACCTTTCACAATTTCTTCTCAGATAAGCATCATCCCCATCAGTGAAGAAACTCGTACCTCATCATAGGAAAAACAGGCCTAAAGATTCAATGTGTGTCTTGGGGGGTCCCATCTATGCGATATCTTCCTGGGACCAGAAAAGGCCCCAGGAAGATCAATCTCTGCACCCCTGAAAGCTTACCACCAAGGAAAATGACTAGGTCCATAGATTTCCTCCCTCAAACCAGCTTACCTCACACATAGATCATTAGCAACTCCGCCCTTACTCACATTATCACAGTCACAAGAGTGGTTAGGGAGAAAAGCACTGACCAGGGGAACTAAAACAGAGGCAATCCAGGCCAAGCTGGGCTGGTGGCAGATATCTGCTCCTTACGCTCGGGTGCATAATGCGACTCACCACAGTGCCTTTTTCACAGACCCTTTTGAACGTTTCTCCACAGAATCCAACAGCTCAAGTTAGCTCATGACGCTTCAAGGTCAACAGTCGTCAAGAGAAAAACATGCAATATGTCTTACAATGTTGGATTCCTTACAAACAGGACAAGGAGATAACCATGTAGACAAAACCAGAGCATTTGAAAACATCTGTATTCTACAAACACACCAGTGAATGCTATAAATAAGGTACTATGACATAAAACAAAATGAAAACTAGATGTGAGACTGTTCTCTTCAGTGTACAGACTTCATGGCAGTTGCTGCACACTATCTAGCTACTTAGATCTTTAACTCTCTGTTCTGTTAATACCAAATGAGGCCCAAGTGTGTCAACCTGTTTCCCACAGAAACCAAAAAGTCTACATGCATCTCTTTTCTCCTGTGCCCTTTTCACCTTACCTGCTCCCAATTCTCCACCAACGTCCTCCTCTTTCTCTAATTATTCTCCTCTTCATTTTGCTTGGCCTTGCCCCCAAGCATGCAAGACAGAGAGTCCTAGAGGTCCAAGATTCTAGAGTGGCTGTTTGCAAGGCGGAGGAGATTACAGTAACTGCCACACTGTATATACTTCTGTGCAAAGAAAAAGGGACAGTGTTCAGAATGTCTCTCACATATAACAAGAGCTGGAGATGGCAGGATACCTGTGTGGCCCAAGGAACTAGAGCTAGCAAATTACGGGCCAAACAATTGCAACCAAAGGCTGGAAGAGGAAAGGTCTGCAACCAGCTCTGTCTCCTAGCTCTCTGGTATTTGCTGCCAACGGGCAGAGTCTATTTCGTGAGGCATCAAGCACTGAAAAGAAGACTCCTGCTGCTGGAAGTTGACAGGAAGTAACGTCCAATGCAAGATCAAGGCTTGTCCTCGAAGCAATGCCCATAATGGAAGAAAAAAAAACAAAGAGAAAGCGGAAGAGAAATGTTAAGTCGCAAGTCCAACCTGGCCCCCAGCCTAGCCCAGCCCAAGGAAGGTAGGAGTCAAGGAGAAGAAACTAAAAGAGAAGAGCCTTGGACCACAACATTCTCCACAAGGTACACTCAAGAAACTTCACCCTACTCTTGAACCAAGTTACAAAGAGAGCTTCTTAATCCCTACTTTGGCTCCTTAAAAGCTGCTATCAGTTCACTCATTAGACACATATGATTTCAGAACAACTGTAATAGTTCAAACTAGATGGCTCTTTCCTTCCTAAGGATTATTAGTTAAATAAGATCTATATAGCTCTAAGTATATGATACATAAAATAGAATACTCTGTAGAATGTAAGTAACTCTTAGTTCAGTGTATTAATGAACGTCTGTAAGAAATGTTGCAATGATTTCCCTAATGGAAGAGCCTGGGGGAGGTAAATCTGTCTTCTAGGATTTCCTCCCCAGAGCTCAGAAACTCAGGTGTTGTTTTAGCTCTCCTACACTCTCTTCACCCAAGCCCGCCTTCCTGTTGGGGATCGGACCTCCCTATTGGCTCTCTCATACCTTTCAACTGCCTGCTTTGTGACATCACTCTCCTACCAAACCTACTACCACTTGGTAGAGCCTTGGGGTTTCCGTGGAGCTGTTTGGACCAGTAACCAGTGACCTCTGTACTGGACACGTGCGCCGTTCAGCTGCAGCCACTCAGACATCCTCTAGTGTTGTCTCCTCATCCCTTGTACCTGCAGTGGATGCTTCCTCTTCTCTGACCATGTCAGGTAAGAAAAGAAACTTTGGAAAGTTTTGCGTTCGATTTCTTTTGCCCCTAAATTGAGTAGGAGATTCAAAATAGCATGGAATAATGAGGGAAAGTATTGAACTACAAGTCTGGAGACCTAATTTCAGTTTTGACTTTGACGTTTACTATCTGTGTGACTTTGGACAAATCACTGGCTGTCTCACAAAGCCTGTTGCTTTCCTTAACTGTTACGTTAGGATACCACATTGGGTTGATCACTCTGATCCCCTTCTTTTCCAGTACTGAGCCTTAAAGGGTACCCATGTAGAAAACGAAATCAGACACTTCTCAAGAGTGTTTCAACAGAAACATAGAAAAGCCAGGGGACATAGAAAACTAGCAATATATACCAAGATGTTTCATCTCTAATGGTCTCCCTCCACTAGGATTTCGACTAGTTGAAAAGAGAGAATAGGGAGAGAGGATGGAGAGTACTGGGCTCTACAGGGAGGCACAGAGTCGAGCGTAAGGAAGTTTAGGATGGTTTTCATTAGCACAGGCCAACAGGCACCAAGAGATGGGAGAAAATGTAAGAATGAAGAGGGAAAGCATAGAGGAGCTCTCAAGAAAAACGGAGTTTGCAATGGAATGCTGATGGGAACCAAAGATTTTCAATTAAAGCAGAAACAGCACAGAGGGAAACCTGCTCAGAGCAGGGCAAAACCAAGTTGATGGTAGCAAACCCTTACATTAACAGACTAAGAAGGAAAGTAAGGCCAGAACAGGGGATCACCAGGAAAGGCAGCTTATCAGAAAAGTCATACTCCGTTTTCTTTCTTTTATTGCCTCTCTGAATACAGTTGGCCACTTGACAGTTTTGAATATAAACGTTTTAGAAATACGTTTTAGAAATGATGCCTCCTATAAACAAGCAACCACAGTGGTTATCTAGGGGGCTGCTTTTCAGTGTTTTATTCTTTCTAATTTTTAAACTAGGTAGACATTTCGCCAATTCAACATTTTAAGTGATATCTTCTAAATTGAATCAGAAGGACTATTTTCCTTTGTGTGATATGTAGGTTCTAAGGCAAGGCTGCTTTTCATTTTTACAGTTATTTCCTTCCTAACACAGAGAGCACATTGATCAACAGCCATCGTTCGCTTGTAGATCTTAGCTACCGAAGAAGAAGAAGAAGAAGAAGAAGAAAAAGTCAAGCCCCACATCTCTAATTCCCCCCCACTTAGGGAATTCCCTGGCGGTCCAGTGCTTAGGACTCGGTGCTTTCACGGCCAGGGCCACGCGGCGCGGCCAAAGAAACAAAACAAACAAACATCCACGTTTATCGAAAACCATATTGTGGAGTCCTGTGGATTTTCTTACATTTGAAAATCTTTTTTAATGGGATTCTAGGCATGATGGTTTTTTGAGGTTTTGGGATGCCATCTTCTTGGATGCTGAAGATGATTCTAATCTAAGTTCTAGGATAAATCCAAAAACCTTCCTGATACATTTTAAGCTTCCTTTCTGCTTATTATATAAGCTATATTCATTGAAATATATATTTCTCCTAGGCTTAATACCTCTTACTTGCTGGGTAAAAATATGAAGGAGCACAATAATGAAACTCTTTTACACTTATTATTTTGCCGTCTGCTTCGTACCGGTTTTCATTGAAATACTTGTCTATGTGTGTTGTGGCTACCTATACATGCACATTTATTGCATTCTGTTGCTTGTTATGCATTTTTTACTGACATACCTTCTCTGTCTGTATGCATTGGCTAGGAATTCATTCACCTCTATCACCTCCATCGTGTTTTCTGGTTAATAGTATTCACTAAAATAGAGTGGGCAAAATTCACTTTCATAATGTTGCATGGATGGTACAGAATGCCATTTGTTAGTAAATTCATTAGGCTTCGATACTTGCCACATACCCCAGTTTTCATTAATATCTATGGATTTCTTTTTCGTTAACGTAATATGCTTGTCATGATTTTTCTTTGTCTTTCTAGAACTTATTGTATCTTCCTCCATATAAACCATACGCAATAGATCAGCTTATTCATCTATTAATTATTACTGCTATTATTATTGGTGGTGGTGTTATAACCACTTTATAGATGAGTAATCTGAAGGAATCAGATAACTTTTCCCTTTCCAAAAGCACTTAAGAAATCCACTTTCGGGTAATCATTTTGAGGTAGGATGAGAAACCAGGCTTGAAGAGGGCAAAAATGACTCTTTCAATTCACCAGTTGGACTGAGCTCTACGTCACCTCTAGGTAATAGCGTGGGAACTGCACAAGCAAAGGGAGACACTGAAGACGACAATGGTAATAGCCGTACTGTTTTCTAATGGACAAAAAAAAATGCCTATATTATAAGTTCTGTTTCTCCTGCTTTCTGGCAGTATCATGCTCAGAGTGGAGTCCTGGCAAGGAAGTCAGGATACTTAGGTTCTGAAACCTGGTAATGATACTAACATAATGAGAGAACTTGAACAAGTCAACCCGACCTCTCTGAGCCTCAGTTTCCTTACTCACGAAATGAGACTGAGAACATCGAAGTTCTCTAAGGGCCTCCTAGTTCTAAAATGCTTCCAGTCTAGGAAATAGCATAGAAGTCAATACGAGTGCAGGCTGAAGGGAAAGACAGGGCAGGGAGAAGGTTGCTTCCAGCCTAGAGAACAATCTCTGAACCACACCACTTGGCTCTTCTGCCCGTCTGTGCCCAAGATTGGGAGCACAGGCAGTTAATAGAGAAGAGTGGAAAACTGCTCAGTCCTTACAGCCATCATCAACTGTCTGATTTTGGGTTTCTCAGGAAGTAGTGATAGTAGAGGTGTCCTGATAGCAAGAACCTTCAGATGATGCCGTTCCTCAAACGTAGTGAGAATTTCTCAACCTCCCTGAGTTTGTCATGACCCTCTTGTTCTTACAGAAAATTTCCAACATCCATCTCTACGTGGAACTCTAAATTCTCTGCAGCATTCTCCTCCTGTGGTGAGCAATGCAACTTCCCTAACACGAAGTGTCTGCAACTTCTCCAGAGTCTCTGCCCCTGCCGTCAGTTCGGCATCGGCTACTGGTACCCCTTTCCAGACACTCATGGGTAGTGCCTACCTTTACCAACATTCTAGCACGACTATGTTATCTGGAGTTACGGACCACAGCCAGATCTCCACTTCAGCTGCTTCCTATCCAGGTGTTCTTGAGTGGGACATCACAGCAAGCACTGAAAAGAATTCTTCTTCACTCGGAGACTTTACTCTGGCACTCACTGACCGCCACACAGCTGCCTCCTCCATGTTTCTGGCAGCCCAGTATGATAAAACTTCAGACGCCAAGAACATGGTCCCTCTACATCCATCGCTTTCTGCCAGCCTTGCTCAGGGAACACCATCTCAGATTCCAAATCAGGGGCAGAGCCGCCTGTCACTTCCCTTCCAGGAAGGAAGCCAGGTATATTACTATAACCAAGGCACACTGGGGTCTTTACTGTATGGAGAACTTGGCTCCTGCCCGCAATCCTACGGCTCGGCGTCATACACAGGAAGTCGGGCCTCTGGGCAACCAGAAATGGGAATGGGACTGAAGGAGATTCAGCCCACAAATATCCGACCACCAGCTTCCACCTCTGCAGTCTGCCACCCTGTGCCTGCTCAACGCATCACAGAAACAAGTTTTCAAGGTGAGTATAACAAACGCCAGAGAAAGTTGAAGAATGAGGTCGGCATTCAAAAATGGGGTCAAATCGACAGCTGGGAAGGGGTGTAGAGGCAGGTAGAATTTAGATCCTGAGCCTTTAATAACCACTACCTTCGCTCAGTGCCCTCTGTTTTTAGACTCTACATGAGAACACCTAGGGCTTCCCTGGTGGCGCCGTGGTTAAGAATCCGCCTGCCAATGCAATGCGGGGGACACGGGTTCGAGCCCTGGTCTGCGGAGATCCCACATGCCGTGCAGCAACTAAGCGCATGTGCCACAACGACGGAGCCTGCATTCTAGAGCCCGTGAGCCTCAGCTACCGAAGCCCACGTGCCTACAGCCCATGCTCCGCAACAAGAGAAGCCACCGCGATGAGAAGCCCGCACACCGCAACCAAGAGTAGCCCCCGCTAGCCGCCAACTAGAGAAAGCCCGTGCACAGCAATGAGAGACCCAGTGCAGCCAAAAAAATAAATACGCAGAATAAATAAGTTCAAACAGTAAATAAATACATAAACATAAATTACAAAAAGAAGAACACCTAATGCAGGTGGGAAGGTGGGAGGGCCACTGTAGAGGTCATCTATGCTACATGTACAAGAACCCCGAGAGCACACCAATCGGTACCACACTTTTCACTGCTGTAGCCGATCGTTCCCCCTGTACTGCCACACTGTAGCACTCCCTTCCCTCATCTACTGCTATAGTCTCTTTGGAAGGTGTTTCAGAACTCTTGTTATGAGAGTGCCAGTTGAACTGTCCTCACTTCCTTCATTTATACCAGGATTGAAGACCTTGTGGTCCGAGATCCTGTCCAGAGAGCAAGCAGGCTAAGACTCTGTCTTTGCTGATGTATTTCATCAGAAAGGGCTCTACCCCCTCTCCTAGTTCATGGTGTGACGTGTTCTTGGCCTCTCGGGAGAGTGGGGAGAATGGAAAGGACCCTATATGAGAATATGCTAGGCTCTGTAAAACATTTCAGGTTTTTAAAAATAAGACTCATTTTGTATTGGACTTATAACAGTCCTATGAAATACAAAGCGAGCCGAGAATCAGTGACAGGAAAGGCTCACCAGTAAGAATTACAACAGTCACCGCTTACCTCGTAGCATAGGGCACTGTCCATGATCCTTAAGAAGAGTTAGTAGAAATGCCTTGCCCATCTTGCCCCTGAACCCCTTGAAAGGTACACGACTGCTGTGTTGGTGTTTAGGGGGAGCATCTCACTTACCAGGGACTGACTTCTCCCTTGATCCCTTTGTAGGGATGGAGACCTCCCCCCTGGTGATGAAAAATTCCCTGGGATTGCAACCTCCAAGCCAGACGTTTTGTGTGACACAACGTCAAGAACTCCCCAAGTCCTGCAGTAGCAGAAACAGCCACATACTTGAGAGTAACCCACCATCTGAACTTGGGGACATTTCAGTGACAGCTCCAGTCCAGAGTGCCAGGCGTCTCCTGGCCCTGCCTCCAGCTCCAAGCCAGGGACAAATAGAGAGTAAGCACGTGGATGATATCAAAACCAAGCTTTCAAAGCCTCTGGATGCCTACCAGATCCCAACAGAGAACCAAGATCCTCCACTACTCCCTTTAGGAATCCCTGATATTCACCAGCCGCTGGCCTGCACCGATCCCCTCAGCCAAGAGGAGCAGCCTGGTTCTGAAAATGCTGATCTGGGAGAGAACAGCCGGAGTCGTCAGGACCTAGGGACACTTGAAAATGGGACTGAACCTAGCAGTGGTCTTGCAGACATTACTACACTGGCGGAGGATATTCACCTTCCCCAGCTCTTTAATCCTTTGAAAGATCTTGATCAATCCCAAGGTCCCCACGTGATCAAAGCTAAAGACACCAGAGCCATTAAGGTGAATCAGGTGCAGGAAAAGCCAAGTGTCATAAAGGTTCCCTCTGATCAACCCAGGAAGAACAAACAGAAAGCCTCTGAGCCTATCAGTGGCGCTCCCAAGGCCAAAATCCAGCCAAAGAATCCAGAGTGCCTGTTAGGGGGAGAAGTGGTTACCTGCCACGCTGCAGTCAGTGACAGGGCTCCTGTGAACACGGCCAAGCACTCTCAAGGCAAACCTCAGAAAGCTGCATCCAGAAAGATCAGCAAAACTAAGAGCCACGGGCAGGAAAAGACCAAAAGGACCAGAGGGAGAAACAAGGCTGAAGAGAACAAGCAGTCAGGGAACAAAGTCAAGGCAGAAGAGAAGCCAGCAATCCCCCACACGAAGCGAAAGGAACACCAAACTGAGCTTCTCCAACAGAGCTTTCAAAAGCCTCGAACCTCCCTTGGCGTGCGCATGCTGGAGTCTGTGAAGGTTCTTCATGCGCTGGGGAAGAAGAATGAGACGAAAACTGGGCTCTCTTCCTGTCGGCTCTTGGGAAAGTCAAGCAACCCCAAAGACCCCCAGCCACCCCCAGCTATCCAGCCATGGCGGCATACCCCACGTGAGGGGAAGGGTCCTGAGAAAACGCAAGTCCAAGCCCAGAAACCAGACAGCAGTGCTGAAACAGAGTGTCCATCTCCAGCCCAGTATGAGCGGCCTCCTCCTGGGAAGGTCAAGTTGATACCTCTGCCTTTTTCTGCCTGGGACAAGCCTCAAGCTCGACCCGCTCCTCGGAGGCCACAGTCTCTGGCCTCACATCGGCCTGCTGGGGCTTACCGTGCCCAGCCTGGTTCTACTGACTCAGCTCAACCTGCTGCAGTCAATTCATCCCAGCCAGCTCCTGCCTCTTTGCCAGGCCCCGCCAAACCAGCTCAGCCAACTGTGACCAACCCAACCCAACCGGCTTGGACCAACCACACCCAGCCTCGTGTCCCTCAGTCTGCTGCTCCTAGGCCTGCACCCTCCAAAACTTCATCTGGCGCTCCTCTCCAGCGGGAGCCTGTTCCCCCTGCTGTGAATAAGCGCCAGGCCCCACCCAAGCTCCAAACCCAATTTCTACTCCAAGACTTCAGCAAGCAACGAGTTCCATGGAGGGAACCCAACGTGCCTGAGCCAGTCATGTCAAAGCCCATCGAACAAGAGCAGAGGCCAGAGCGAGAGGCCATGAAGAGGCGGGCTCAACAACAACGGGAGAATGCTGCCAGATACACCTCTTCGGGCAAGCTGCAATTTTTCACCGAGAGGGAAAACGAAATGGAAATTGCCGACTACTACGGATACGTCAAGTGAGAGCTGCTAGGATTCTTGGTGCCACCTTGGCTACCAGCTGTTCTTCCATACACAGGTAAGACAGGTATAGAACTGAATAAGTTAATGGAATACAATTAAATAGACGAGTAACAAACCTTTCGAATTTTCAGATGCTGCTAACTGGGGCGTGAGAAAGGAAGGACTGAAAGTTGGATGGGAGAATGAAGGAAAGGGGTAAAAACTGAGCAAAGAGGAAGGAACTTGGCCCAGGGCTAGGAAGGCCAAAAGAGACGTATGGATTTAGGAAAGGAAGCAGGAGTGAGGATGAAATGGCAGAAGTAAAAAGCAGGGTCAGAGGTCTGGGTTGAAAGAACACAATTGGAGTAGAGTTGAAGGTGACAGAAGAGGAGTCTAGGTTTACTAGGAGAAATAGAAAAAGTCTCTCGGGGACGCTGGCCTTAAGTCTCACAACCACCAGATAGGTATTTCAGAAAACAAGAGGTTCAGGACACATCTCTGAAAGGTCTGAGTTGCCTTATTCAGGTGTGACTGTAGTGGGGGAATAGGGAAATCTACCAGAGAAGTGGCTAGGGCTCAGAGTTATCCTAGGGGCAGCTGACGACAGGGGCAGAGCCAAGGGAACTGCTGGATCAGGAGGCCCACGAACAAATCAGGGGCAGAGCCGCCTGTCACTTCCCTGCCAGGAAGGAAGCCAGGTATATTACTATAACCAAGGCACACTGGGGTCTTTACTGTATGGAGAACTTGGCTCCTGCCCGCAATCCTACGGCTCAGCGTCACACACAGGAAGTCGGGCCTCTGGGCAACCAGAAATGGGAACGGGACTGAAGGAGATTCAGCCCACAAATATCCGACCACCAGCTTCCACCTCTGCAGTCTGCCACCCTGTGTCTGCTCAACGCATCACAGAAACAAGTTTTCAAGGTGAGTATACAGACGGCAGAGAAAAGTTGAACAATGAGGTCAGCATTCAAAAATGGGGTCAAATCGACAGCTGGGAAGGGGTGTAGAGACAGGTAGAATTTAGATCCTGAGCCTTTAATAACCACTACCTTCTCTCAGTGCTCTCTGTTTTTAGACTCTATATGAGAACACCTAGGGCTTCCCTGGTGGCGCCTGCCAATGCAGGGGACACGGGTTCGAGCCCTGGTCTGCGAAGATCCCACATGCCGCGCAGCAACTAAGCGCATGTGCCACAACGACGGAGCCTGCATTCTAGAGCCCGTGAGCCTCAACTACCGAAGCCCACGTGCCTACAGCCCATGCTCCGCAACAAGAGAAGCCACCGCGATGAGATGCCCGCACACCGCAACCAAGAGTAGCCCCCGCTAGCCGCCAACTAGAGAAAGCCCGTGCACAGCAATGAGAGACCCAGTGCGGCCAAAAAAATAAATACGTAGAATAAATAAGTTCAAACAGTAAATAAATACATAAACATAAATTACAAAAAAAAAGAACACCTAATGCAGGTGGGAAGGTGGGAGGGCCACTGTAGAGGTCATCTATGCTACATGTACAAGAACCCCGAGAGCACACCAATCGGTACCACACTTTTCACTGCTGTAGCCGATCGTTCCCCCCTGTACTGCCACACTGTAGCACTCCCTTCCCTCATCTACTGCTATAGTCTCTTTGGAAGGTTATTTCAGAACTCTTGTTATGAGAGTGCCAGTTGAACTGTCCTCACTTCCTTCATTTATACCAGGATTGAAGACCTTGTGGTCCGAGATCCTGTCCAGAGAGCAAGCAGGCTAAGGCTCTGTCTTTGTTGATGTATTTCATCAGAAAGGGCTCTACCCCCTCTCCTAGTTCATGGTGTGAAGTGTTCTTGGCCTCTCGGGAAAGTGGGGAGAATGGAAAGGACCCTATATGAGAATGCTAGGCTCTGTAAAACATTTCAGGTTTTTAAAAATAAGACTCATTTTGTATTGGACTTACAACAGTCCTATGAAATACAAAGAAAGCCGAGAATCAGTGACAGGAAAGGATCACCAGTAAGAACTACAACAGTCACCGCTTACCTCGTAGCATAGGGCACTGTCCGTGATCCTTAAGAAGAGTTAGTAGAAATGCCTTTGCCCATCTTGCCCCTGAACCCCTTGAAAGGTACACGACTGCTGTGTTGGTGTTTAGGGGGAGCATCTCACTTACCAGGGACTGACTTCTCCCTTGATTCCTCTGTAGTGATGGAGACTTCCCCGCTGATGAAAAATTCCCTGGGATCGCAACCTCCAAGCCAGACAGCTTTCCTATGGAATGACAGAGAACTTGTCAAGGTGAAACACCAGTCTGCGGGAGAAAGGGAAGAAGAGAATGATGGAAATCGTTTCTGGGAAACTATTTTTACATTATGTGTTGTTTGTTCCCGGTAAATAAACTGAAATCTTCTTAACAGTAAAACAAAATCGAAACCACTAAAGCCAATAATACAGGAGTATAACGTTCGAAAAAAATTTCTTTGGCTGCGCAGCATGTGGGATCTTAGCTCCCCAACCAGGGACTGAACCCACGCCTGCTGCATTGGAAGCGCAGAGTCTTCACCACGGGACCACCGGGGAAGTCCCAGGACTACCACTTTTAAAGGAGAAGGTACAAACCCCTCGGTTCTATGAACTGGAGATTTTTAGTAAGAAGTCAATATATTTGTTGTTAGGCACATTTTATGTTAGGCTGTCTCCCTGCACAGGATGCAGGCGCCTTGAGAATGGAAGTCATATCCCTCTATAGTGCGTCCCTCTTCTTTCTGCTTTGCAGTTTGCTGCTCCACTTGTTCAACCCCACCTAGTAATAACCTATACTTCCCTTGTTCCTGTTTTCCCATCTGGAAAACAGACAAAAGGCAACCAAACAACGCAAAGGTCTCAACAAATAAGGGATATCCAAAACCAGAGATGGCCAGAACTTCTGTACCCCTGATGAAATAGTCCTCATACAAAACCTGATAATCAAATTCCTTAATGCTAGGAATCACAGTGAAAAATAGTATCTGAACTGACTTCTGTCAGATGAGTGAGAACTAAGGTTAATTCAGTGTATCTGAAGCATAGAAAGTGAGGGCAAAAGTGGCACAAGATGGGGCTAGAGAAGCAGAGAGGATTCTAGACCACGCAGAGTCTTAAAGGCCAACAGTGTGTTTTCTATTCTCAAAACAATGTTTGTGAGCGATGTTTATGAGCAACGTTCCAACTTGCTTTGAAGGTTTCTTGTGTGAAGAGTGGATGGGAAGGAAACAAGACATATGGACACTAGTTAGGACCTAATCGCAACAGACAGGCAAGTTCAGTATTAGGAAGTTGAGGAAGAGCTGGCTGACAGATTCCAAAGAAATTCAGGAGATGAACTGAAGCGGGCTTAATGGGGTAGGAGATGGAGGAAAGGAAGGTCTTAGGGAATTCAAGGGTTTACTGCACACATGAGCAAAGTCTCAAAATTAATCATTTGAACGTACAGAGGCGGATCTCCCAAATGACACCGGTTAGGAAGCAACGGTACGCCCTTTAGAATTCCTAGAGACAACACAAATCAACTGTTTCGATGGAAAATTCGGCGGGACTCTTGATTTCCATGGGAATACAGAGAAAAGAGACACTGATCTGGCTTGCAGGTATATTTAGGAAGTTGTTAGCCGGACATCACCTACTAGTATCATGTAAGTAGGCCGTCCGAAGTAGGAAGCTTAGGGGAAAAACCTGGAGGAAAACTTAAAAGCTGAAGCCACACCTCCACACTACACCACCTTTCACAATTTCTTCTCAGATAAGCATCATCCCCATCAGTGAAGAAACTCGTACCTCATAATAGGAAAAACAGGCCTAAAGATTCAATGTGTGTCTTGGGAGGTCCCATCTATGCGATATCTTCCTGGGACCAGAAAAGGCCCCAGGAAGATCAATCTCTGCACCCCTGAAAGCTTACCACCAAGGAAAATGACTAGGTCCATAGATTTCCTCCCTCAAACCAGCTTACCTCACACATAGATCATTAGCAACTCAGCCCGTACTCACATCATCACAGTCACAAGAGTGGTTAGGGAGAAAAGCACTAACCAGGGGAACTAAAACAGAGGCAATCCAGGCCAAGCTGGGCTGGTGGCAGATATCTGCTCCTTACGCTCGGGTGCATAATGCGACTCACCACAGTGCCTTTTTCACAGACCCTTTTGAACGTTTCTCCACAGAATCCAACAGCTCAAGTTAGTTCATGGCGCTTCAAGGTCAACAATCGTCAAGAGAAAAACATGCAATATGTCTTACAATGTTGGATTCCTTACAAACAGGACAAGGAGATAACCATGTAGACAAAACCAGAGCATTTGAAAACATCTGTATTCTACAAACACACCAGTGAATGCTATAAATAAGGTACTATGACATAAAACAAAATGAAAACTAGATGTGAGACTGTTCTCTTCAGTGTACAGACTTCATGGCAGTTGCTGCACACTATATCTAGCTACTTAGATCTTTAACTCTCTGTTCTGTTAATACCAAATGAGGCCCAAGTGTGTCAACCTGTTTCCCACAGAAACCAAAAAGTCTACATGCATCTCTTTTCTCCTGTGCCCTTTCACCTTACCTGCTCCCAATTCTCCACCAACGTCCTCCTCTTTCTCTAATTATTCTCCTCTTCATTTTGCTTGGCCTTGCCCCCAAGCATGCAAGACAGAGAGTCCTAGAGGTCCAAGATTCTAGAGTGGCTGTTTGCAAGGCGGAGGAGATTACAGTAACTGCCACACTGTATATACTTCTGTGCAAAGAAAAAGGGACAGTGTTCAGAATGTCTCTCACATATAACAAGAGCTGGAGATGGCAGGATACCTGTGTGGCCCAAGGAACTAGAGCTAGCAAATTACGGGCCAAACAATTGCAACCAAAGGCTGGAAGAGGAAAGGTCTGCAACCAGCTCTGTCTCCTAGCTCTCTGGTATTTGCTGCCAACGGGCAGAGTCTATTTCGTGAGGCATCAAGCACTGAAAAGAAGACTCCTGCTGCTGGAAGTTGACAGGAAGTAACGTCCAATGCAAGATCAAGGCTTGTCCTCGAAGCAATGCCCATAATGGAAGAAAAAAAAACAAGAGAAAGCGGAAGAGAAATGTTAAGTCGCAAGTCCAACCTGGCCCCCAGCCTAGCCCAGCCCAAGGAAGGTAGGAGTCAAGGAGAAGAAACTAAAAGAGAAGAGCCTTGGACCACAACATTCTCCACAAGGTACACTCAACAAACTTCACCCTACTCTTGAACCAAGTTACAAAGAGAGCTTCTTAATCCCTACTTTGGCTCCTTAAAAGCTGCTATCAGTTCACTCATTAGACACATATGATTTCAGAACAACTGTAATAGTTCAAACTAGATGGCTCTTTCCTTCCTAAGGATTATTAATTAAATAAGATCTATATAGCTCTAAGTATATGATACATAAAATAGAATACTCTGTAGAATGTAAGTAACTCTTAGTTCAGTGTATTAATGAACGTCTGTAAGAAATGTTGCAATGATTTCCCTAATGGAAGAGCCTGGGGGAGGTAAATCTGTCTTCTAGGATTTCCTCCCCAGAGCTCAGAAACTCAGGTGTTGTTTTAGCTCTCCTACACTCTCTTCACCCAAGCCCGCCTTCCTGTTGGGGATCGGACCTCCCTATTGGCTCTCTCATACCTTTCAACTGCCTGCTTTGTGACATCACTCTCCTACCAAACCTACTACCACTTGGTAGAGCCTTGGGGTTTCCGTGGAGCTGTTTGGACCAGTAACCAGTGACCTCTGTACTGGACACGTGCGCCGTTCAGCTGCAGCCACTCAGACATCCTCTAGTGTTGTCTCCTCATCCCTTGTACCTGCAGTGGATGCTTCCTCTTCTCTGACCATGTCAGGTAAGAAAAGAAACTTTGGAAAGTTTTGCGTTCGATTTCTTTTGCCCCTAAATTGAGTAGGAGATTCAAAATAGCATGGAATAATGAGGGAAAGTATTGAACTACAAGTCTGGAGACCTAATTTCAGTTTTGACTTTGACGTTTACTATCTGTGTGACTTTGGACAAATCACTGGCTGTCTCACAAAGCCTGTTGCTTTCCTTAACTGTTACGTTAGGATACCACATTGGGTTGATCACTCTGATCCCCTTCTTTTCCAGTACTGAGCCTTAAAGGGTACCCATGTAGAAAACGAAATCAGACACTTCTCAAGAGTGTTTCAACAGAAACATAGAAAAGCCAGGGGACATAGAAAACTAGCAATATATACCAAGATGTTTCATCTCTAATGGTCTCCCTCCACTAGGATTTCGACTAGTTGAAAAGAGAGAATAGGGAGAGAGGATGGAGAGTACTGGGCTCTACAGGGAGGCACAGAGTCGAGCGTAAGGAAGTTTAGGATGGTTTTCATTAGCACAGGCCAACAGGCACCAAGAGATGGGAGAAAATGTAAGAATGAAGAGGGAAAGCATAGAGGAGCTCTCAAGAAAAACGGAGTTTGCAATGGAATGCTGATGGGAACCAAAGATTTTCAATTAAAGCAGAAACAGCACAGAGGGAAACCTGCTCAGAGCAGGGCAAAACCAAGTTGATGGTAGCAAACCCTTACATTAACAGACGAAGAAGGAAAGTAAGGCCAGAACAGGGGATCACCAGGAAAGGCAGCTTATCAGAAAAGTCATACTCCGTTTTCTTTCTTTTATTGCCTCTCTGAATACAGTTGGCCACTTGACAGTTTTGAATATAAACATTTTAGAAACACGTTTTAGAAATGATGCCTCCTATAAACAAGCAACCACAGTGGTTATCTAGGGGGCTGCTTTTCAGTGTTTTATTCTTTCTAATTTTTAAACTAGGTAGACATTTCGCCAATTCAACATTTTAAGTGATATCTTCTAAATTGAATCAGAAGGACTATTTTCCTTTGTGTGATATGTAGGTTCTAAGGCAAGGCTGCTTTTCATTTTTACAGTTATTTCCTTCCTAACACAGAGAGCACATTGATCAACAGCCATCGTTCGCTTGTAGATCTTAGCTACCGAAGAAGAAGAAGAAGAAGAAGAAGAAAAAGTCAAGCCCCACATCTCTAATTCCCCCCCACTTAGGGAATTCCCTGGCGGTCCAGTGCTTAGGACTCGGTGCTTTCACGGCCAGGGCCACGCGGCGCGGCCAAAGAAACAAAACGAACAAACATCCACGTTTATCGAAAACCATATTGTGGAGTCCTGTGGATTTTCTTACATTTGAAAATCTTTTTTAATTGGATTCTAGGCATGATGGTTTTTTGAGGTTTTGGGATGCCATCTTCTTGGATGCTGAAGATGATTCTAATCTAAGTTCTAGGATAAATCCAAAAACCTTCCTGATACATTTTAAGCTTCCTTTCTGCTTATTATATAAGCTATATTCATTGAAATATATATTTCTCCTAGGCTTAATACCTCTTACTTGCTGGGTAAAAATATGAAGGAGCACAATAATGAAACTCTTTTACACTTATTATTTTGCTGTCTGCTTCGTACCGGTTTTCATTGAAATACTTGTCTATATGTGTTGTGGCTACCTATACATGCACATTTATTGCATTCTGTTGCTTGTTATGCATTTTTTACTGACATACCTTCTCTGTCTGTATGCATTGGCTAGGAATTCATTCACCTCTATCACCTCCATCGTGTTTTCTGGTTAATAGTATTCACTAAAATAGAGTGGGCAAAATTCACTTTCATAATATTGCATGGATAGTACAGAATGCCATTTGTTAGTAAGTTCATTAGGCTTCGATACTTGCCACATACCCCCGTTTTCATTAATATCTATGGATTTCTTTTTCGTTAACGTAATATGCTTGTCATGATTTTTCTTTGTCTTTCTAGAACTTATTGTATCTTCCTCCATATAAACCATACGCAATAGATCAGCTTATTCATCTATTAATTATTACTGCTATTATTATTGGTGGTGGTGTTATAACCACTTTATAGATGAGTAATCTGAAGGAATCAGATAACTTTTCCCTTTCCAAAAGCACTTAAGAAATCCACTTTCGGGTAATCATTTTGAGGTAGGATGAGAAACCAGGCTTGAAGAGGGCAAAAATGACTCTTTCAATTCACCAGTTGGACTGAGCTGTACGTCACCTCTAGGTAATAGCGTGGGAACTGCACAAGCAAAGGGAGACACTGAAGACGACAATGGTAATAGCCGTACTGTTTTCTAATGGACAAAAAAAATGCCTATATTATAAGTTCTGTTTCTCCTGCTTTCTGGCAGTATCATGCTCAGAGTGGAGTCCTGGCAAGGAAGTCAGGATACTTAGGTTCTGAAACCTGGTAATGATACTAACATAATGAGAGAACTTGAACAAGTCAACCCGACCTCTCTGAGCCTCAGTTTCCTTACTCACGAAATGAGACTGAGAACATCGAAGTTCTCTAAGGGCCTCCTAGTTCTAAAATGCTTCCAGTCTAGGAAATAGCATAGAAGTCAATACGAGTGCAGGCTGAAGGGAAAGACAGGGCAGGGAGAAGGTTGCTTCCAGCCTAGAGAACAATCTCTGAACCACACCACTTGGCTCTTCTGCCCGTCTGTGCCCAAGATTGGGAGCACAGGCAGTTAATAGAGAAGAGTGGAAAACTGCTCAGTCCTTACAGCCATCATTAACTGTCTGATTTTGGGTTTCTCAGGAAGTAGTGATAGTAGAGGTGTCCTGATAGCAAGAACCTTCAGATGATGCCGTTCCTCAAACGTAGTGAGAATTTCTCAACCTCCCTGAGTTTGTCATGACCCTCTTGTTCTTACAGAAAATTTCCAACATCCATCTCTACTTGGAACTCTAAATTCTCTGCAGCATTCTCCTCCTGTGGTGAGCAATGCAACTTCCCTAACACGAAGTGTCTGCAACTTCTCCAGAGTCTCTGCCCCTGCCGTCAGTTCGGCATCGGCTACTGGTACCCCTTTCCAGACACTCATGGGTAGTGCCTACCTTTACCAACATTCTAGCACGACTATGTTATCTGGAGTTACTGACCACAGCCAGATCTCCACTTCAGCTGCTTCCTATCCAGGTGTTCTTGAGTGGGACATCACAGCAAGCACTGAAAAGAATTCTTCTTCACTCGGAGACTTTACTCTGGCACTCACTGACCGCCACACAGCTGCCTCCTCCATGTTTCTGGCAGCCCAGTATGATAAAACTTCAGACGCCAAGAACATGGTCCCTCTACATCCATCGCTTTCTGCCAGCCTTGCTCAGGGAACACCATCTCAGATTCCAAATCAGGGGCAGAGCCGCCTGCCACTTCCCTGCCAGGAAGGAAGCCAGGTATATTACTATAACCAAGGCACACTGGGGTCTTTACTGTATGGAGAACTTGGCTCCTGCCCGCAATCCTACGGCTCGGCGTCATACACAGGAAGTCGGGCCTCTGGGCAACCAGAAATGGGAATGGGACTGAAGGAGATTCAGCCCACAAATATCCGACCACCAGCTTCCACCTCTGCAGTCTGCCACCCTGTGTCTGCTCAACGCATCACGGAAACAAGTTTTCAAGGTGAGTATAACAAACGCCAGAGAAAGTTGAAGAATGAGGTCGGCATTCAAAAATGGGGTCAAATCGACAGCTGGGAAGGGGTGTAGAGGCAGGTAGAATTTAGATCCTGAGCCTTTAATAACCACTACCTTCGCTCAGTGCCCTCTGTTTTTAGACTCTATATGGGAACACCTAGGGCTTCCCTGGTGGCGCCGTGGTTAAGAATCCGCCTGCCAATGCAATGCGGGGGACACGGGTTCGAGCCCTGGTCTGCGAAGATCCCACATGCCGTGCAGCAACTAAGCGCATGTGCCACAACGACGGAGCCTGCATTCTAGAGCCCGTGAGCCTCAACTACCGAAGCCCACGTGCCTACAGCCCATGCTCCGCAACAAGAGAAGCCACCGCGATGAGAAGCCCGCACACCGCAACCAAGAGTAGCCCCCGCTAGCCGCCAACCAGAGAAAGCCCGTGCACAGCAATGAGAGACCCAGTGCGGCCAAAAAAATAAATACGTAGACTAAATAAGTTCAAACAGTAAATAAATACATAAACATAAATTACAAAAAAAAGAACACCTAATGCAGGTGGGAAGGTGGGAGGGCCACTGTAGAGGTCATCTATGCTACCTGTACAAGAACCCCGAGAGCACACCAATCGGTACCACACTTTTCACTGCTGTAGCCGATCGTTCCCCCTGTACTGCCACACTGTAGCACTCCCTTCCCTCATCTACTGCTATAGTCTCTTTGGAAGGTGTTTCAGAACTCTTGTTATGAGAGTGCCAGTTGAACTGTCCTCACTTCCTTCATTTATACCAGGATTGAAGACCTTGTGGTCCGAGATCCTGTCCAGAGAGCAAGCAGGCTAAGACTCTGTCTTTGTTGATGTATTTCATCAGCAAGGGCTCTACCCCCTCTCCTAGTTCATGGTGTGACGTGTTCTTGGCCTCTCGGGAAAGTGGGGAGAATGGAAAGGACCCTATATGAGAATGCTAGGCTCTGTAAAACATTTCAGGTTTTTAAAAATAAGACTCATTTTGTATTGGACTTATAACAGTCCTATGACATACAAAGCGAGCCGAGAATCAGCGACAGGAAAGGCTCACCAGTAAGAATTACAACAGTCACCGCTTACCTCGTAGCATAGGGCACTGTCCATGATCCTTAAGAAGAGTTAGTAGAAATGCCTTGCCCATCTTGCCCCTGAACCCCTTGAAAGGTACACGACTGCTGTGTTGGTGTTTAGGGGGAGCATCTCACTTACCAGGGACTGACTTCTCCCTTGATCCCTTTGTAGGGATGGAGACCTCCCCCCTGGTGATGAAAAATTCCCTGGGATTGCAACCTCCAAGCCAGACGTTTTGTGTGACACAAAGTCAAGAACTCCCCAAGTCCTGCAGTAGCAGAAACAGCCACATACTTGAGAGTAACCCACCATCTGAACTTGGGGACATTTCAGTGACAGCTCCAGTCCAGAGTGCCAGGCGTCTCCTGGCCCTGCCTCCAGCTCCAAGCCAGGGACAAATAGAGAGTAAGCACGTGGATGATATCAAAACCAAGCTTTCAAAGCCTCTGGATGCCTACCAGATCCCAACAGAGAACCAAGATCCTCCACTACTCCCTTTAGGAATCCCTGATATTCACCAGCCGCTGGCCTGCACCGATCCCCTCAGCCAAGAGGAGCAGCCTGGTTCTGAAAATGCTGATCTGGGAGAGAACAGCCGGAGTCGTCAGGACCTAGGGACACTTGAAAATGGGACTGAACCTAGCAGTGGTCTTGCAGACATTACTACACTGGCGGAGGATATTCACCTTCCCCAGCTCTTTAATCCTTTGAAAGAGCTTGATCAATCCCAAGGTCCCCACGTGATCAAAGCTAAAGACACCAGAGCCATTAAGGTGAATCAGGTGCAGGAAAAGCCAAGTGTCATAAAGGTTCCCTCTGATCAACCCAGGAAGAACAAACAGAAAGCCTCTGAGCCTATCAGTGGCGCTCCCAAGGCCAAAATCCAGCCAAAGAATCCAGAGTGCCTGTTAGGGGGAGAAGTGGTTACCTGCCACGCTGCAGTCAGTGACAGGGCTCCTGTGAACACGGCCAAGCACTCTCAAGGCAAACCTCAGAAAGCTGCATCCAGAAAGATCAGCAAAACTAAGAGCCACGGGCAGGAAAAGACCAAAAGGACCAGAGGGAGAAACAAGGCTGAAGAGAACAAGCAGTCAGGGAACAAAGTCAAGGCAGAAGAGAAGCCAGCAATCCCCCACACGAAGCGAAAGGAACACCAAACTGAGCTTCTCCAACAGAGCTTTCAAAAGCCTCGAACCTCCCTTGGCGTGCGCATGCTGGAGTCTGTGAAGGTTCTTCATGCGCTGGGGAAGAAGAATGAGACGAAAACTGGGCTCTCTTCCTGTCGGCTCTTGGGAAAGTCAAGCAACCCCAAAGACCCCCAGCCACCCCCAGCTATCCAGCCATGGCGGCATACCCCACGTGAGGGGAAGGGTCCTGAGAAAACGCAAGTCCAAGCCCAGAAACCAGACAGCAGTGCTGAAACAGAGTGTCCATCTCCAGCCCAGTATGAGCGGCCTCCTCCTGGGAAGGTCAAGTTGATACCTCTGCCTTTTTCTGCCTGGGACAAGCCTCAAGCTCGACCCGCTCCTCGGAGGCCACAGTCTCTGGCCTCACATCGGCCTGCTGGGGCTTACCGTGCCCAGCCTGGTTCTACTGACTCAGCTCAACCTGCTGCAGTCAATTCATCCCAGCCAGCTCCTGCCTCTTTGCCAGGCCCCGCCAAACCAGCTCAGCCAACTGTGACCAACCCAACCCAACCGGCTTGGACCAACCACACCCAGCCTCGTGTCCCTCAGTCTGCTGCTCCTAGGCCTGCACCCTCCAAAACTTCATCTGGCGCTCCTCTCCAGCGGGAGCCTGTTCCCCCTGCTGTGAATAAGCGCCAGGCCCCACCCAAGCTCCAAACCCAATTTCTACTCCAAGACTTCAGCAAGCAACGAGTTCCATGGAGGGAACCCAACGTGCCTGAGCCAGTCATGTCAAAGCCCATCGAACAAGAGCAGAGGCCAGAGCGAGAGGCCATGAAGAGGCGGGCTCAACAACAACGGGAGAATGCTGCCAGATACACCTCTTCGGGCAAGCTGCAATTTTTCACCGAGAGGGAAAACGAAATGGAAATTGCCGACTACTACGGATACGTCAAGTGAGAGCTGCTAGGATTCTTGGTGCCACCTTGGCTACCAGCTGTTCTTCCATACACAGGTAAGACAGGTATAGAACTGAATAAGTTAATGGAATACAATTAAATAGACGAGTAACAAACCTTTCGAATTTTCAGATGCTGCTAACTGGGGCGTGAGAAAGGAAGGACTGAAAGTTGGATGGGAGAATGAAGGAAAGGGGTAAAAACTGAGCAAAGAGGAAGGAACTTGGCCCAGGGCTAGGAAGGCCAAAAGAGACGTATGGATTTAGGAAAGGAAGCAGGAGTGAGGATGAAATGGCAGAAGTAAAAAGCAGGGTCAGAGGTCTGGGTTGAAAGAACACAATTGGAGTAGAGTTGAAGGTGACAGAAGAGGAGTCTAGGTTTACTAGGAGAAATAGAAAAAGTCTCTCGGGGACGCTGGCCTTAAGTCTCACAACCACCAGATAGGTATTTCAGAAAACAAGAGGTTCAGGACACATCTCTGAAAGGTCTGAGTTGCCTTATTCAGGTGTGACTGTAGTGGGGGAATAGGGAAATCTACCAGAGAAGTGGCTAGGGCTCAGAGTTATCCTAGGGGCAGCTGACGACAGGGGCAGAGCCAAGGGAACTGCTGGATCAGGAGGCCCACGAACAAATCAGGGGCAGAGCCGCCTGTCACTTCCCTGCCAGGAAGGAAGCCAGGTATATTACTATAACCAAGGCACACTGGGGTCTTTACTGTATGGAGAACTTGGCTCCTGCCCGCAATCCTACGGCTCGGCGTCACACACAGGAAGTCGGGCCTCTGGGCAACCAGAAATGGGAACGGGACTGAAGGAGATTCAGCCCACAAATATCCGACCACCAGCTTCCACCTCTGCAGTCTGCCACCCTGTGTCTGCTCAACGCATCACAGAAACAAGTTTTCAAGGTGAGTATACAGACGGCAGAGAAAAGTTGAACAATGAGGTCAGCATTCAAAAATGGGGTCAAATCGACAGCTGGGAAGGGGTGTAGAGACAGGTAGAATTTAGATCCTGAGCCTTTAATAACCACTACCTTCTCTCAGTGCTCTCTGTTTTTAGACTCTATATGAGAACACCTAGGGCTTCCCTGGTGGCGCCTGCCAATGCAGGGGACACGGGTTCGAGCCCTGGTCTGCGAAGATCCCACATGCCGCGCAGCAACTAAGCGCATGTGCCACAACGACGGAGCCTGCATTCTAGAGCCCGTGAGCCTCAACTACCGAAGCCCACGTGCCTACAGCCCATGCTCCGCAACAAGAGAAGCCACCGCGATGAGATGCCCGCACACCGCAACCAAGAGTAGCCCCCGCTAGCCGCCAACTAGAGAAAGCCCGTGCACAGCAATGAGAGACCCAGTGCGGCCAAAAAAATAAATACGTAGAATAAATAAGTTCAAACAGTAAATAAATACATAAACATAAATTACAAAAAAAAAGAACACCTAATGCAGGTGGGAAGGTGGGAGGGCCACTGTAGAGGTCATCTATGCTACATGTACAAGAACCCCGAGAGCACACCAATCGGTACCACACTTTTCACTGCTGTAGCCGATCGTTCCCCCCTGTACTGCCACACTGTAGCACTCCCTTCCCTCATCTACTGCTATAGTCTCTTTGGAAGGTTATTTCAGAACTCTTGTTATGAGAGTGCCAGTTGAACTGTCCTCACTTCCTTCATTTATACCAGGATTGAAGACCTTGTGGTCCGAGATCCTGTCCAGAGAGCAAGCAGGCTAAGGCTCTGTCTTTGTTGATGTATTTCATCAGAAAGGGCTCTACCCCCTCTCCTAGTTCATGGTGTGAAGTGTTCTTGGCCTCTCGGGAAAGTGGGGAGAATGGAAAGGACCCTATATGAGAATGCTAGGCTCTGTAAAACATTTCAGGTTTTTAAAAATAAGACTCATTTTGTATTGGACTTACAACAGTCCTATGAAATACAAAGAAAGCCGAGAATCAGTGACAGGAAAGGATCACCAGTAAGAACTACAACAGTCACCGCTTACCTCGTAGCATAGGGCACTGTCCGTGATCCTTAAGAAGAGTTAGTAGAAATGCCTTTGCCCATCTTGCCCCTGAACCCCTTGAAAGGTACACGACTGCTGTGTTGGTGTTTAGGGGGAGCATCTCACTTACCAGGGACTGACTTCTCCCTTGATTCCTCTGTAGTGATGGAGACTTCCCCGCTGATGAAAAATTCCCTGGGATCGCAACCTCCAAGCCAGACAGCTTTCCTATGGAATGACAGAGAACTTGTCAAGGTGAAACACCAGTCTGCGGGAGAAAGGGAAGAAGAGAATGATGGAAATCGTTTCTGGGAAACTATTTTTACATTATGTGTTGTTTGTTCCCGGTAAATAAACTGAAATCTTCTTAACAGTAAAACAAAATCGAAACCACTAAAGCCAATAATACAGGAGTATAACGTTCGAAAAAAATTTCTTTGGCTGCGCAGCATGTGGGATCTTAGCTCCCCAACCAGGGACTGAACCCACGCCTGCTGCATTGGAAGCGCAGAGTCTTCACCACGGGACCACCGGGGAAGTCCCAGGACTACCACTTTTAAAGGAGAAGGTACAAACCCCTCGGTTCTATGAACTGGAGATTTTTAGTAAGAAGTCAATATATTTGTTGTTAGGCACATTTTATGTTAGGCTGTCTCCCTGCACAGGATGCAGGCGCCTTGAGAATGGAAGTCATATCCCTCTATAGTGCGTCCCTCTTCTTTCTGCTTTGCAGTTTGCTGCTCCACTTGTTCAACCCCACCTAGTAATAACCTATACTTCCCTTGTTCCTGTTTTCCCATCTGGAAAACAGACAAAAGGCAACCAAACAACGCAAAGGTCTCAACAAATAAGGGATATCCAAAACCAGAGATGGCCAGAACTTCTGTACCCCTGATGAAATAGTCCTCATACAAAACCTGATAATCAAATTCCTTAATGCTAGGAATCACAGTGAAAAATAGTATCTGAACTGACTTCTGTCAGATGAGTGAGAACTAAGGTTAATTCAGTGTATCTGAAGCATAGAAAGTGAGGGCAAAAGTGGCACAAGATGGGGCTAGAGAAGCAGAGAGGATTCTAGACCACGCAGAGTCTTAAAGGCCAACAGTGTGTTTTCTATTCTCAAAACAATGTTTGTGAGCGATGTTTATGAGCAACGTTCCAACTTGCTTTGAAGGTTTCTTGTGTGAAGAGTGGATGGGAAGGAAACAAGACATATGGACACTAGTTAGGACCTAATCGCAACAGACAGGCAAGTTCAGTATTAGGAAGTTGAGGAAGAGCTGGCTGACAGATTCCAAAGAAATTCAGGAGATGAACTGAAGCGGGCTTAATGGGGTAGGAGATGGAGGAAAGGAAGGTCTTAGGGAATTCAAGGGTTTACTGCACACATGAGCAAAGTCTCAAAATTAATCATTTGAACGTACAGAGGCGGATCTCCCAAATGACACCGGTTAGGAAGCAACGGTACGCCCTTTAGAATTCCTAGAGACAACACAAATCAACTGTTTCGATGGAAAATTCGGCGGGACTCTTGATTTCCATGGGAATACAGAGAAAAGAGACACTGATCTGGCTTGCAGGTATATTTAGGAAGTTGTTAGCCGGACATCACCTACTAGTATCATGTAAGTAGGCCGTCCGAAGTAGGAAGCTTAGGGGAAAAACCTGGAGGAAAACTTAAAAGCTGAAGCCACACCTCCACACTACACCACCTTTCACAATTTCTTCTCAGATAAGCATCATCCCCATCAGTGAAGAAACTCGTACCTCATAATAGGAAAAACAGGCCTAAAGATTCAATGTGTGTCTTGGGAGGTCCCATCTATGCGATATCTTCCTGGGACCAGAAAAGGCCCCAGGAAGATCAATCTCTGCACCCCTGAAAGCTTACCACCAAGGAAAATGACTAGGTCCATAGATTTCCTCCCTCAAACCAGCTTACCTCACACATAGATCATTAGCAACTCAGCCCGTACTCACATCATCACAGTCACAAGAGTGGTTAGGGAGAAAAGCACTAACCAGGGGAACTAAAACAGAGGCAATCCAGGCCAAGCTGGGCTGGTGGCAGATATCTGCTCCTTACGCTCGGGTGCATAATGCGACTCACCACAGTGCCTTTTTCACAGACCCTTTTGAACGTTTCTCCACAGAATCCAACAGCTCAAGTTAGTTCATGGCGCTTCAAGGTCAACAATCGTCAAGAGAAAAACATGCAATATGTCTTACAATGTTGGATTCCTTACAAACAGGACAAGGAGATAACCATGTAGACAAAACCAGAGCATTTGAAAACATCTGTATTCTACAAACACACCAGTGAATGCTATAAATAAGGTACTATGACATAAAACAAAATGAAAACTAGATGTGAGACTGTTCTCTTCAGTGTACAGACTTCATGGCAGTTGCTGCACACTATATCTAGCTACTTAGATCTTTAACTCTCTGTTCTGTTAATACCAAATGAGGCCCAAGTGTGTCAACCTGTTTCCCACAGAAACCAAAAAGTCTACATGCATCTCTTTTCTCCTGTGCCCTTTCACCTTACCTGCTCCCAATTCTCCACCAACGTCCTCCTCTTTCTCTAATTATTCTCCTCTTCATTTTGCTTGGCCTTGCCCCCAAGCATGCAAGACAGAGAGTCCTAGAGGTCCAAGATTCTAGAGTGGCTGTTTGCAAGGCGGAGGAGATTACAGTAACTGCCACACTGTATATACTTCTGTGCAAAGAAAAAGGGACAGTGTTCAGAATGTCTCTCACATATAACAAGAGCTGGAGATGGCAGGATACCTGTGTGGCCCAAGGAACTAGAGCTAGCAAATTACGGGCCAAACAATTGCAACCAAAGGCTGGAAGAGGAAAGGTCTGCAACCAGCTCTGTCTCCTAGCTCTCTGGTATTTGCTGCCAACGGGCAGAGTCTATTTCGTGAGGCATCAAGCACTGAAAAGAAGACTCCTGCTGCTGGAAGTTGACAGGAAGTAACGTCCAATGCAAGATCAAGGCTTGTCCTCGAAGCAATGCCCATAATGGAAGAAAAAAAAACAAGAGAAAGCGGAAGAGAAATGTTAAGTCGCAAGTCCAACCTGGCCCCCAGCCTAGCCCAGCCCAAGGAAGGTAGGAGTCAAGGAGAAGAAACTAAAAGAGAAGAGCCTTGGACCACAACATTCTCCACAAGGTACACTCAACAAACTTCACCCTACTCTTGAACCAAGTTACAAAGAGAGCTTCTTAATCCCTACTTTGGCTCCTTAAAAGCTGCTATCAGTTCA
>NW_026778095.1:0-42527 GCF_028023285.1 Balaenoptera ricei | reverse complement strand
TGATCAATCCCCCACACGAAGCGAAAGGAACACCAAACTGAGCTTCTCCAACAGAGCTTTCAAAAGCCTCGAACCTCCCTTGGCGTGCGCATGCTGGAGTCTGTGAAGGTTCTTCATGCGCTGGGGAAGAAGAATGAGACGAAAACTGGGCTCTCTTCCTGTCGGCTCTTGGGAAAGTCAAGCAACCCCAAAGACCCCCAGCCACCCCCAGCTATCCAGCCATGGCGGCATACCCCACGTGAGGGGAAGGGTCCTGAGAAAACGCAAGTCCAAGCCCAGAAACCAGACAGCAGTGCTGAAACAGAGTGTCCATCTCCAGCCCAGTATGAGCGGCCTCCTCCTGGGAAGGTCAAGTTGATACCTCTGCCTTTTTCTGCCTGGGACAAGCCTCAAGCTCGACCCGCTCCTCGGAGGCCCCAGTCTCTGGCCTCACATCGGCCTGCTGGGGCTTACCGTGCCCAGCCTGGTTCTACTGACTCAGCTCAACCTGCTGCAGTCAATTCATCCCAGCCAGCTCCTGCCTCTTTGCCAGGCCCCGCCAAACCAGCTCAGCCAACTGTGACCAACCCAACCCAACCGGCTTGGACCAACCACACCCAGCCTCGTGTCCCTCAGTCTGCTGCTCCTAGGCCTGCACCCTCCAAAACTTCATCTGGCCCTCCTCTCCAGCGGGAGCCTGTTCCCCCTGCTGTGAATAAGCGCCAGGCCCCACCCAAGCTCCAAACCCAATTTCTACTCCAAGACTTCAGCAAGCAACGAGTTCCATGGAGGGAACCCAACGTGCCTGAGCCAGTCATGTCAAAGCCCATCGAACAAGAGCAGAGGCCAGAGCGAGAGGCCATGAAGAGGCGGGCTCAACAACAACGGGAGAATGCTGCCAGATACACCTCTTCGGGCAAGCTGCAATTTTTCACCGAGAGGGAAAACGAAATGGAAATTGCCGACTACTACGGATACGTCAAGTGAGAGCTGCTAGGATTCTTGGTGCCACCTTGGCTACCAGCTGTTCTTCCATACACAGGTAAGACAGGTATAGAACTGAATAAGTAAATGGAATACAATTAATAGACGAGTAACAAACCTTTCGAATTTTCAGATGCTGCTAACTGGGGCGTGAGAAAGGAAGGACTGAAAGTTGGATGGGAGAATGAAGGAAAGGGGGAAAAACTGAGCAAAGAGGAAGGAACTTGGCCCAGGGCTAGGAAGGCCAAAAGAGACGTATGGATTTAGGAAAGGAAGCAGGAGTGAGGATGAAATGGCAGAAGTAAAAAGCAGGGTCAGAGGTCTGGGTTGAAAGAACACAATTGGAGTAGAGTTGAAGGTGACAGAAGAGGAGTCTAGGTTTACTAGGAGAAATAGAAAAAGTCTCTCGGGGACGCTGGCCTTAAGTCTCACAACCACCAGATAGGTATTTCAGAAAACAAGAGGTTCAGGACACATCTCTGAAAGGTCTGAGTCGCCTTATTCAGGTGTGACTGTAGTGGGGGAATAGGGAAATCTACCAGAGAAGTGGCTAGGGCTCAGAGTTATCCTAGGGGCAGCTGACGACAGGGGCAGAGCCAAGGGAACTGCTGGATCAGGAGGCCCACGGACAAATCAGGGGCATAGCCGCCTGTCACTTCCCTGCCAGGAAGGAAGCCAGGTATATTACTATAACCAAGGCACACTGGGGTCTTTACTGTATGGAGAACTTGGCTCCTGCCCGCAATCCTACGGCTCGGCGTCACACACAGGAAGTAGGGCCTCTGGGCAACCAGAAATGGGAATGGGACTGAAGGAGATTCAGCCCACAAATATCCGACCACCAGCTTCCACCTCTGCAATCTGCCACCCTGTGTCTGCTCAACGCATCACAGAAACAAGTTTTCAAGGTGAGTATACAGACGGCAGAGAAAAGTTGAACAATGAGGTCAGCATTGAAAAATGGGGTCAAATCGACAGCTGGGAAGGGGTGTAGAGACAGGTAGAATTTAGATCCTGAGCCTTTAATAACCACTACCTTCTCTCAGTGCTCTCTGTTTTTAGACTCTATATGAGAACACCTAGGGCTTCCCTGGTGGCGCCTGCCAATGCAGGGGACACGGGTTCGAGCCCTGGTCTGCGAAGATCCCACATGCCGTGCAGCAACTAAGCGCATGTGCCACAACGACGGAGCCTGCATTCTAGAGCCCGTGAGCCTCAACTACCGAAGCCCACGTGCCTACAGCCCATGCTCCGCAACAAGAGAAGCCACCGCGATGAGATGCCCGCACACCGCAAGCAAGAGTAGCCCCCGCTAGCCGCCAACTAGAGAAAGCCCGTGCACAGCAATGAGAGACCCAGTGCAGCCAAAAAAATAAATACGTAGAATAAATAAGTTCAAACAGTAAATAAATACATAAACATAAATTACAAAAAAAAAGAACACCTAATGCAGGTGGGAAGGTGGGAGGGCCACTGTAGAGGTCATCTATGCTACATGTACAAGAACCCCGAGAGCACACCAATCGGTACCACACTTTTCACTGCTGTAGCCGATCATTCCCCCGGTACTGCCACACTGTAGCACTCCCTTCCCTCATCTACTGCTATAGTCTCTTTGGAAGGTGTTTCAGAACTCTTGTTATGAGAGTGCCAGTTGAACTGTCCTCACTTCCTTCATTTACACCAGGAGTGAAGACCTTGTGGTCCGAGATCCTGTCCAGAGAGCAAGCAGGCTAAGACTCTGTCTTTGTTGATGTATTTCATCAGAAAGGGCTCTACCCCCTCTCCTAGTTCATGGTGTGAAGTGTTCTTGGCCTCTCGGGAAAGTGGGGAGAATGGAAAGGACCCTATATGAGAATGCTAGGCTCTGTAAAACATTTCAGGTTTTTAAAAATAAGACTCATTTTGTATTGGACTGACAACAGTCCTATGAAATACAAAGAAAGCCGAGAATCAGTGACAGGAAAGGATCACCAGTAAGAACTACAACAGTCACCGCTTACCTCGTAGCACAGGGCGCTGTCCGTGATCCTTAAGAAGAGTTAGTAGAAATGCCTTGCCCATCTTGCCCCTGAACCCCTTGAAAGGTACACGACTGCTGTGTTGGTGTTTAGGGGGAGCATCTCACTTACCAGGGACTGACTTCTCCCTTGATTCCTCTGTAGTGATGGAGACTTCCCCGCTGATGAAAAATTCCCTGGGATTGCAACCTCCAAGCCAGACAGCTTTCCTATGGAATGACAGAGAACTTGTCAAGGTGAAACACCAGTCTGCGGGAGAAAGGGAAGAAGAGAATGATGGAAATCGTTTCTGGGAAACTATTTTTACATTATGTGTTGTTTGTTCCCGGTAAATAAACTGAAATCTTCTTAACAGTAAAACAAAATCGAAACCACTAAAGCCAATAATACAGGAGTATAACGTTCGAAAAAAATTTCTTTGGCTGCGCAGCATGTGGGATCTTAGCTCCCCAACCAGGGATTGAACCCACGCCTGCTGCATTGCAAGCGCAGAGTCTTCACCACGGGACCACCGGGGAAGTCCCAGGACTATCACTTTTAAAGGAGAAGGTACAAACCCCTCGGTTCTATGAACTGGAGATTTTTAGTAAGAAGTCAATATATTTGTTGTTAGGCACATTTTATGTTAGGCTGTCTCCCTGCACAGGATGCAGGCGCCTTGAGAATGGAAGTCATATCCCTCTATAGTACGTCCCTCTTCTTTCTGCTTTGCAGTTTGCTGCTCCACTTGTTCAACCCCACCTAGTAATAACCTATACTTCCCTTGTTCCTGTTTTCCCATCTGGAAAACAGACAAAAGGCCACCAAACAACGCAAAGGTCTCAACAAATAAGGGATATCCAAAACCAGAGATGGCCAGAACTTCTGTACCCCTGATGAAATAGTCCTCATACAAAACCTGATAATCAAATTCCTTAATGCTAGGAATCACAGTGAAAAATAGTATCTGAACTGACTTCTGTCAGATGAGTGAGAACTAAGGTTAATTCAGTGTATCTGAAGCATAGAAAGTGAGGGCAAAAGTGGCACAAGATGGGACTAGAGAAGCAGAGAGGATTCTAGACCACGCAGAGTCTTAAAGGCCAACAGTGTGTTTTCTATTCTCAAAACAATGTTTGTGAGCGATGTTTATGAGCACCGTTCCAACTTGCTTTGAAGGTTTCTTGTGTGAAGAGTGGATTGGAAGGAAACAAGATATATATGGACACTAGTTAGGACCTAATCGCAACAGACAGGCAAGTTCAGTATTAGGAAGTTGAGGAAGAGCTGGCTGACAGATTCCAAAGAAATTCAGGAGATGAACTGAAGCGGGCTTAATGGGGTAGGAGATGGAGGAAAGGAAGGTCTTAGGGAATTCAAGGGTTTACTGCACACATGAGCAAAGTCTCAAAATTAATCATTTGAACGTACAGAGGCGGATCTCCCAAATGACACCGGTTAGGAAGCAACGGTACGCCCTTTAGAATTCCTAGAGACAACACAAATCAACTGTTTCGATGGAAAATTCGGCGGGACTCTTGACTTCCATGGGAATACAGAGAAAAGAGACACTGATCTGGCTTGCAGGTATATTTAGGAAGTTGTTAGCCGGACATCACCTACTAGTATCATGTAAGTAGGCCGTCCGAAGTAGGAAGCTTAGGGGAAAAACCTGGAGGAAAACTTAAAAGCTGAAGCCACACCTCTACACTACACCACCTTTCACAATTTCTTCTCAGATAAGCATCATCCCCATCAGTGAAGAAACTCGTACCTCATAATAGGAAAAACAGGCCTAAAGATTCAATGTGTGTCTTGGGGGGTCCCATCTATGCGATATCTTCCTGGGACCAGAAAAGGCCCCAGGAAGATCAATCTCTGCACCCCTGAAAGCTTACCACCAAGGAAAATGACTAGGTCCATAGATTTCCTCCCTCAAACCAGCTTACCTCACACATAGATCATTAGCAACTCCGCCCTTACTCACATTATCACAGTCACAAGAGTGGTTAGGGAGAAAAGCACTGACCAGGGGAACTAAAACAGAGGCAATCCAGGCCAAGCTGGGCTGGTGGCAGATATCTGCTCCTTACGCTCGGGTGCATAATGCGACTCACCACAGTGCCTTTTTCACAGACCCTTTTGAACGTTTCTCCACAGAATCCAACAGCTCAAGTTAGCTCATGACGCTTCAAGGTCAACAGTCGTCAAGAGAAAAACATGCAATATGTCTTACAATGTTGGATTCCTTACAAACAGGACAAGGAGATAACCATGTAGACAAAACCAGAGCATTTGAAAACATCTGTATTCTACAAACACACCAGTGAATGCTATAAATAAGGTACTATGACATAAAACAAAATGAAAACTAGATGTGAGACTGTTCTCTTCAGTGTACAGACTTCATGGCAGTTGCTGCACACTATCTAGCTACTTAGATCTTTAACTCTCTGTTCTGTTAATACCAAATGAGGCCCAAGTGTGTCAACCTGTTTCCCACAGAAACCAAAAAGTCTACATGCATCTCTTTTCTCCTGTGCCCTTTTCACCTTACCTGCTCCCAATTCTCCACCAACGTCCTCCTCTTTCTCTAATTATTCTCCTCTTCATTTTGCTTGGCCTTGCCCCCAAGCATGCAAGACAGAGAGTCCTAGAGGTCCAAGATTCTAGAGTGGCTGTTTGCAAGGCGGAGGAGATTACAGTAACTGCCACACTGTATATACTTCTGTGCAAAGAAAAAGGGACAGTGTTCAGAATGTCTCTCACATATAACAAGAGCTGGAGATGGCAGGATACCTGTGTGGCCCAAGGAACTAGAGCTAGCAAATTACGGGCCAAACAATTGCAACCAAAGGCTGGAAGAGGAAAGGTCTGCAACCAGCTCTGTCTCCTAGCTCTCTGGTATTTGCTGCCAACGGGCAGAGTCTATTTCGTGAGGCATCAAGCACTGAAAAGAAGACTCCTGCTGCTGGAAGTTGACAGGAAGTAACGTCCAATGCAAGATCAAGGCTTGTCCTCGAAGCAATGCCCATAATGGAAGAAAAAAAAACAAAGAGAAAGCGGAAGAGAAATGTTAAGTCGCAAGTCCAACCTGGCCCCCAGCCTAGCCCAGCCCAAGGAAGGTAGGAGTCAAGGAGAAGAAACTAAAAGAGAAGAGCCTTGGACCACAACATTCTCCACAAGGTACACTCAAGAAACTTCACCCTACTCTTGAACCAAGTTACAAAGAGAGCTTCTTAATCCCTACTTTGGCTCCTTAAAAGCTGCTATCAGTTCACTCATTAGACACATATGATTTCAGAACAACTGTAATAGTTCAAACTAGATGGCTCTTTCCTTCCTAAGGATTATTAATTAAATAAGATCTATATAGCTCTAAGTATATGATACATAAAATAGAATACTCTGTAGAATGTAAGTAACTCTTAGTTCAGTGTATTAATGAACGTCTGTAAGAAATGTTGCAATGATTTCCCTAATGGAAGAGCCTGGGGGAGGTAAATCTGTCTTCTAGGATTTCCTCCCCAGAGCTCAGAAACTCAGGTGTTGTTTTAGCTCTCCTACACTCTCTTCACCCAAGCCCGCCTTCCTGTTGGGGATCGGACCTCCCTATTGGCTCTCTCATACCTTTCAACTGCCTGCTTTGTGACATCACTCTCCTACCAAACCTACTACCACTTGGTAGAGTCTTGGGGTTTCCGTGGAGCTGTTTGGACCAGTAACCAGTGACCTCTGTACTGGACACGTGCGCCGTTCAGCTGCAGCCACTCAGACATCCTCTAGTGTTGTCTCCTCATCCCTTGTACCTGCAGTGGATGCTTCCTCTTCTCTGACCATGTCAGGTAAGAAAAGAAACTTTGGAAAGTTTTGCGTTCGATTTCTTTTGCCCCTAAATTGAGTAGGAGATTCAAAATAGCATGGAATAATGAGGGAAAGTATTGAACTACAAGTCTGGAGACCTAATTTCACTTTTGACTTTGACGTTTACTATCTGTGTGACTTTGGACAAATCACTGGCTGTCTCACAAAGCCTGTTGCTTTCCTTAACTGTTACGTTAGGATACCACATTGGGTTGATCACTCTGATCCCCTTCTTTTCCAGTATTGAGCCTTAAAGGGTACCCATGTAGAAAACGAAATCAGACACTTCTCAAGAGTGTTTCAACAGAAACGTAGAAAAGCCAGGGGACATAGAAAACTAGCAATATATACCAAGATGTTTCATCTCTAATGGTCTCCCTCCACTAGGATTTCGACTAGTTGAAAAGAGAGAATAGGGAGAGAGGATGGAGAGTACTGGGCTCTACAGGGAGGCACAGAGTCGAGCGTAAGGAAGTTTAGGATGGTTTTCATTAGCACAGGCCAACAGGCACCAAGAGATGGGAGAAAATGTAAGAATGAAGAGGGAAAGCATAGAGGAGCTCTCAAGAAAAACGGAGTTTGCAATGGAATGCTGATGGGAACCAAAGATTTTCAATTAAAGCAGAAACAGCACAGAGGGAAACCTGCTCAGAGCAGGGCAAAACCAAGTTGATGGTAGCAAACCCTTACATTAACAGACTAAGAAGGAAAGTAAGGCCAGAACAGGGGATCACCAGGAAAGGCAGCTTATCAGAAAAGTCATACTCCGTTTTCTTTCTTTTATTGCCTCTCTGAATACAGTTGGCCACTTGACAGTTTTGAATATAAACGTTTTAGAAATACGTTTTAGAAATGATGCCTCCTATAAACAAGCAACCACAGTGGTTATCTAGGGGGCTGCTTTTCAGTGTTTTATTCTTTCTAATTTTTAAACTAGGTAGACATTTCGCCAATTCAACATTTTAAGTGATATCTTCTAAATTGAATCAGAAGGACTATTTTCCTTTGTGTGATATGTAGGTTCTAAGGCAAGGCTGCTTTTCATTTTTACAGTTATTTCCTTCCTAACACAGAGAGCACATTGATCAACAGCCATCGTTCGCTTGTAGATCTTAGCTACCGAAGAAGAAGAAGAAGAAGAAAAAGTCAAGCCCCACATCTCTAATTCCCCCCCACTTAGGGAATTCCCTGGCGGTCCAGTGCTTAGGACTCGGTGCTTTCACGGCCAGGGCCACGCGGCGCGGCCAAAGAAACAAAACAAACAAACATCCACGTTTATCGAAAACCATATTGTGGAGTCCTGTGGATTTTCTTACATTTGAAAATCTTTTTTAATGGGATTCTAGGCATGATGGTTTTTTGAGGTTTTGGGATGCCATCTTCTTGGATGCTGAAGATGATTCTAATCTAAGTTCTAGGATAAATCCAAAAACCTTCCTGATACATTTTAAGCTTCCTTTCTGCTTATTATATAAGCTATATTCATTGAAATATATATTTCTCCTAGGCTTAATACCTCTTACTTGCTGGGTAAAAATATGAAGGAGCACAATAATGAAACTCTTTTACACTTATTATTTTGCCGTCTGCTTCGTACCGGTTTTCATTGAAATACTTGTCTATGTGTGTTGTGGCTACCTATACATGCACATTTATTGCATTCTGTTGCTTGTTATGCATTTTTTACTGACATACCTTCTCTGTCTGTATGCATTGGCTAGGAATTCATTCACCTCTATCACCTCCATCGTGTTTTCTGGTTAATAGTATTCACTAAAATAGAGTGGGCAAAATTCACTTTCATAATGTTGCATGGATGGTACAGAATGCCATTTGTTAGTAAATTCATTAGGCTTCGATACTTGCCACATACCCCAGTTTTCATTAATATCTATGGATTTCTTTTTCGTTAACGTAATATGCTTGTCATGATTTTTCTTTGTCTTTCTAGAACTTATTGTATCTTCCTCCATATAAACCATACGCAATAGATCAGCTTATTCATCTATTAATTATTACTGCTATTATTATTGGTGGTGGTGTTATAACCACTTTATAGATGAGTAATCTGAAGGAATCAGATAACTTTTCCCTTTCCAAAAGCACTTAAGAAATCCACTTTCGGGTAATCATTTTGAGGTAGGATGAGAAACCAGGCTTGAAGAGGGCAAAAATGACTCTTTCAATTCACCAGTTGGACTGAGCTGTACGTCACCTCTAGGTAATAGCGTGGGAACTGCACAAGCAAAGGGAGACACTGAAGACGACAATGGTAATAGCCGTACTGTTTTCTAATGGACAAAAAAAATGCCTATATTATAAGTTCTGTTTCTCCTGCTTTCTGGCAGTATCATGCTCAGAGTGGAGTCCTGGCAAGGAAGTCAGGATACTTAGGTTCTGAAACCTGGTAATGATACTAGCATAATGAGAGAACTTGAACAAGTCAACCCGACCTCTCTGAGCCTCAGTTTCCTTACTCACGAAATGAGACTGAGAACATCGAAGTTCTCTAAGGGCCTCCTAGTTCTAAAATGCTTCCAGTCTAGGAAATAGCATAGAAGTCAATACGAGTGCAGGCTGAAGGGAAAGACAGGGCAGGGAGAAGGTTGCTTCCAGCCTAGAGAACAATCTCTGAACCACACCACTTGGCTCTTCTGCCCGTCTGTGCCCAAGATTGGGAGCACAGGCAGTTAATAGAGAAGAGTGGAAAACTGCTCAGTCCTTACAGCCATCATCAACTGTCTGATTTTGGGTTTCTCAGGAAGTAGTGATAGTAGAGGTGTCCTGATAGCAAGAACCTTCAGATGATGCCGTTCCTCAAACGTAGTGAGAATTTCTCAACCTCCCTGAGTTTGTCATGACCCTCTTGTTCTTACAGAAAATTTCCAACATCCATCTCTACGTGGAACTCTAAATTCTCTGCAGCATTCTCCTCCTGTGGTGAGCAATGCAACTTCCCTAACACGAAGTGTCTGCAACTTCTCCAGAGTCTCTGCCCCTGCCGTCAGTTCGGCATCGGCTACTGGTACCCCTTTCCAGACACTCATGGGTAGTGCCTACCTTTACCAACATTCTAGCACGACTATGTTATCTGGAGTTACGGACCACAGCCAGATCTCCACTTCAGCTGCTTCCTATCCAGGTGTTCTTGAGTGGGACATCACAGCAAGCACTGAAAAGAATTCTTCTTCACTCGGAGACTTTACTCTGGCACTCACTGACCGCCACACAGCTGCCTCCTCCATGTTTCTGGCAGCCCAGTATGATAAAACTTCAGACGCCAAGAACATGGTCCCTCTACATCCATCGCTTTCTGCCAGCCTTGCTCAGGGAACACCATCTCAGATTCCAAATCAGGGGCAGAGCCGCCTGTCACTTCCCTGCCAGGAAGGAAGCCAGGTATATTACTATAACCAAGGCACACTGGGGTCTTTACTGTATGGAGAACTTGGCTCCTGCCCGCAATCCTACGGCTCGGCGTCATACACAGGAAGTCGGGCCTCTGGGCAACCAGAAATGGGAATGGGACTGAAGGAGATTCAGCCCACAAATATCCGACCACCAGCTTCCACCTCTGCAGTCTGCCACCCTGTGCCTGCTCAACGCATCACAGAAACAAGTTTTCAAGGTGAGTATAACAAACGCCAGAGAAAGTTGAAGAATGAGGTCGGCATTCAAAAATGGGGTCAAATCGACAGCTGGGAAGGGGTGTAGAGGCAGGTAGAATTTAGATCCTGAGCCTTTAATAACCACTACCTTCGCTCAGTGCCCTCTGTTTTTAGACTCTACATGAGAACACCTAGGGCTTCCCTGGTGGCGCCGTGGTTAAGAATCCGCCTGCCAATGCAATGCGGGGGACACGGGTTCGAGCCCTGGTCTGCGGAGATCCCACATGCCGTGCAGCAACTAAGCGCATGTGCCACAACGACGGAGCCTGCATTCTAGAGCCCGTGAGCCTCAGCTACCGAAGCCCACGTGCCTACAGCCCATGCTCCGCAACAAGAGAAGCCACCGCGATGAGAAGCCCGCACACCGCAAGCAAGAGTAGCCCCCGCTAGCCGCCAACTAGAGAAAGCCCGTGCACAGCAATGAGAGACCCAGTGCAGCCAAAAAAATAAATACGCAGAATAAATAAGTTCAAACAGTAAATAAATACATAAACATAAATTACAAAAAGAAGAACACCTAATGCAGGTGGGAAGGTGGGAGGGCCACTGTAGAGGTCATCTATGCTACATGTACAAGAACCCCGAGAGCACACCAATCGGTACCACACTTTTCACTGCTGTAGCCGATCGTTCCCCCTGTACTGCCACACTGTAGCACTCCCTTCCCTCATCTACTGCTATAGTCTCTTTGGAAGGTGTTTCAGAACTCTTGTTATGAGAGTGCCAGTTGAACTGTCCTCACTTCCTTCATTTATACCAGGATTGAAGACCTTGTGGTCCGAGATCCTGTCCAGAGAGCAAGCAGGCTAAGACTCTGTCTTTGCTGATGTATTTCATCAGAAAGGGCTCTACCCCCTCTCCTAGTTCATGGTGTGACGTGTTCTTGGCCTCTCGGGAGAGTGGGGAGAATGGAAAGGACCCTATATGAGAATATGCTAGGCTCTGTAAAACATTTCAGGTTTTTAAAAATAAGACTCATTTTGTATTGGACTTATAACAGTCCTATGAAATACAAAGCGAGCCGAGAATCAGTGACAGGAAAGGCTCACCAGTAAGAATTACAACAGTCACCGCTTACCTCGTAGCATAGGGCACTGTCCATGATCCTTAAGAAGAGTTAGTAGAAATGCCTTGCCCATCTTGCCCCTGAACCCCTTGAAAGGTACATGACTGCTGTGTTGGTGTTTAGGGGGAGCATCTCACTTACCAGGGACTGACTTCTCCCTTGATCCCTTTGTAGGGATGGAGACCTCCCCCCTGGTGATGAAAAATTCCCTGGGATTGCAACCTCCAAGCCAGACGTTTTGTGTGACACAACGTCAAGAACTCCCCAAGTCCTGCAGTAGCAGAAACAGCCACATACTTGAGAGTAACCCACCATCTGAACTTGGGGACATTTCAGTGACAGCTCCAGTCCAGAGTGCCAGGCGTCTCCTGGCCCTGCCTCCAGCTCCAAGCCAGGGACAAATAGAGAGTAAGCACGTGGATGATATCAAAACCAAGCTTTCAAAGCCTCTGGATGCCTACCAGATCCCAACAGAGAACCAAGATCCTCCACTACTCCCTTTAGGAATCCCTGATATTCACCAGCCGCTGGCCTGCACCGATCCCCTCAGCCAAGAGGAGCAGCCTGGTTCTGAAAATGCTGATCTGGGAGAGAACAGCCGGAGTCGTCAGGACCTAGGGACACTTGAAAATGGGACTGAACCTAGCAGTGGTCTTGCAGACATTACTACACTGGCGGAGGATATTCACCTTCCCCAGCTCTTTAATCCTTTGAAAGAGCTTGATCAATCCCAAGGTCCCCACGTGATCAAAGCTAAAGACACCAGAGCCATTAAGGTGAATCAGGTGCAGGAAAAGCCAAGTGTCATAAAGGTTCCCTCTGATCAACCCAGGAAGAACAAACAGAAAGCCTCTGAGCCTATCAGTGGCGCTCCCAAGGCCAAAATCCAGCCAAAGAATCCAGAGTGCCTGTTAGGGGGAGAAGTGGTTACCTGCCACGCTGCAGTCAGTGACAGGGCTCCTGTGAACACGGCCAAGCACTCTCAAGGCAAACCTCAGAAAGCTGCATCCAGAAAGATCAGCAAAACTAAGAGCCACGGGCAGGAAAAGACCAAAAGGACCAGAGGGAGAAACAAGGCTGAAGAGAACAAGCAGTCAGGGAACAAAGTCAAGGCAGAAGAGAAGCCAGCAATCCCCCACACGAAGCGAAAGGAACACCAAACTGAGCTTCTCCAACAGAGCTTTCAAAAGCCTCGAACCTCCCTTGGCGTGCGCATGCTGGAGTCTGTGAAGGTTCTTCATGCGCTGGGGAAGAAGAATGAGACGAAAACTGGGCTCTCTTCCTGTCGGCTCTTGGGAAAGTCAAGCAACCCCAAAGACCCCCAGCCACCCCCAGCTATCCAGCCATGGCGGCATACCCCACGTGAGGGGAAGGGTCCTGAGAAAACGCAAGTCCAAGCCCAGAAACCAGACAGCAGTGCTGAAACAGAGTGTCCATCTCCAGCCCAGTATGAGCGGCCTCCTCCTGGGAAGGTCAAGTTGATACCTCTGCCTTTTTCTGCCTGGGACAAGCCTCAAGCTCGACCCGCTCCTCGGAGGCCCCAGTCTCTGGCCTCACATCGGCCTGCTGGGGCTTACCGTGCCCAGCCTGGTTCTACTGACTCAGCTCAACCTGCTGCAGTCAATTCATCCCAGCCAGCTCCTGCCTCTTTGCCAGGCCCCGCCAAACCAGCTCAGCCAACTGTGACCAACCCAACCCAACCGGCTTGGACCAACCACACCCAGCCTCGTGTCCCTCAGTCTGCTGCTCCTAGGCCTGCACCCTCCAAAACTTCATCTGGCCCTCCTCTCCAGCGGGAGCCTGTTCCCCCTGCTGTGAATAAGCGCCAGGCCCCACCCAAGCTCCAAACCCAATTTCTACTCCAAGACTTCAGCAAGCAACGAGTTCCATGGAGGGAACCCAACGTGCCTGAGCCAGTCATGTCAAAGCCCATCGAACAAGAGCAGAGGCCAGAGCGAGAGGCCATGAAGAGGCGGGCTCAACAACAACGGGAGAATGCTGCCAGATACACCTCTTCGGGCAAGCTGCAATTTTTCACCGAGAGGGAAAACGAAATGGAAATTGCCGACTACTACGGATACGTCAAGTGAGAGCTGCTAGGATTCTTGGTGCCACCTTGGCTACCAGCTGTTCTTCCATACACAGGTAAGACAGGTATAGAACTGAATAAGTAAATGGAATACAATTAATAGACGAGTAACAAACCTTTCGAATTTTCAGATGCTGCTAACTGGGGCGTGAGAAAGGAAGGACTGAAAGTTGGATGGGAGAATGAAGGAAAGGGGGAAAAACTGAGCAAAGAGGAAGGAACTTGGCCCAGGGCTAGGAAGGCCAAAAGAGACGTATGGATTTAGGAAAGGAAGCAGGAGTGAGGATGAAATGGCAGAAGTAAAAAGCAGGGTCAGAGGTCTGGGTTGAAAGAACACAATTGGAGTAGAGTTGAAGGTGACAGAAGAGGAGTCTAGGTTTACTAGGAGAAATAGAAAAAGTCTCTCGGGGACGCTGGCCTTAAGTCTCACAACCACCAGATAGGTATTTCAGAAAACAAGAGGTTCAGGACACATCTCTGAAAGGTCTGAGTCGCCTTATTCAGGTGTGACTGTAGTGGGGGAATAGGGAAATCTACCAGAGAAGTGGCTAGGGCTCAGAGTTATCCTAGGGGCAGCTGACGACAGGGGCAGAGCCAAGGGAACTGCTGGATCAGGAGGCCCACGGACAAATCAGGGGCATAGCCGCCTGTCACTTCCCTGCCAGGAAGGAAGCCAGGTATATTACTATAACCAAGGCACACTGGGGTCTTTACTGTATGGAGAACTTGGCTCCTGCCCGCAATCCTACGGCTCGGCGTCACACACAGGAAGTAGGGCCTCTGGGCAACCAGAAATGGGAATGGGACTGAAGGAGATTCAGCCCACAAATATCCGACCACCAGCTTCCACCTCTGCAATCTGCCACCCTGTGTCTGCTCAACGCATCACAGAAACAAGTTTTCAAGGTGAGTATACAGACGGCAGAGAAAAGTTGAACAATGAGGTCAGCATTGAAAAATGGGGTCAAATCGACAGCTGGGAAGGGGTGTAGAGACAGGTAGAATTTAGATCCTGAGCCTTTAATAACCACTACCTTCTCTCAGTGCTCTCTGTTTTTAGACTCTATATGAGAACACCTAGGGCTTCCCTGGTGGCGCCTGCCAATGCAGGGGACACGGGTTCGAGCCCTGGTCTGCGAAGATCCCACATGCCGTGCAGCAACTAAGCGCATGTGCCACAACGACGGAGCCTGCATTCTAGAGCCCGTGAGCCTCAACTACCGAAGCCCACGTGCCTACAGCCCATGCTCCGCAACAAGAGAAGCCACCGCGATGAGATGCCCGCACACCGCAAGCAAGAGTAGCCCCCGCTAGCCGCCAACTAGAGAAAGCCCGTGCACAGCAATGAGAGACCCAGTGCAGCCAAAAAAATAAATACGTAGAATAAATAAGTTCAAACAGTAAATAAATACATAAACATAAATTACAAAAAAAAAGAACACCTAATGCAGGTGGGAAGGTGGGAGGGCCACTGTAGAGGTCATCTATGCTACATGTACAAGAACCCCGAGAGCACACCAATCGGTACCACACTTTTCACTGCTGTAGCCGATCATTCCCCCGGTACTGCCACACTGTAGCACTCCCTTCCCTCATCTACTGCTATAGTCTCTTTGGAAGGTGTTTCAGAACTCTTGTTATGAGAGTGCCAGTTGAACTGTCCTCACTTCCTTCATTTACACCAGGAGTGAAGACCTTGTGGTCCGAGATCCTGTCCAGAGAGCAAGCAGGCTAAGACTCTGTCTTTGTTGATGTATTTCATCAGAAAGGGCTCTACCCCCTCTCCTAGTTCATGGTGTGAAGTGTTCTTGGCCTCTCGGGAAAGTGGGGAGAATGGAAAGGACCCTATATGAGAATGCTAGGCTCTGTAAAACATTTCAGGTTTTTAAAAATAAGACTCATTTTGTATTGGACTGACAACAGTCCTATGAAATACAAAGAAAGCCGAGAATCAGTGACAGGAAAGGATCACCAGTAAGAACTACAACAGTCACCGCTTACCTCGTAGCACAGGGCGCTGTCCGTGATCCTTAAGAAGAGTTAGTAGAAATGCCTTGCCCATCTTGCCCCTGAACCCCTTGAAAGGTACACGACTGCTGTGTTGGTGTTTAGGGGGAGCATCTCACTTACCAGGGACTGACTTCTCCCTTGATTCCTCTGTAGTGATGGAGACTTCCCCGCTGATGAAAAATTCCCTGGGATTGCAACCTCCAAGCCAGACAGCTTTCCTATGGAATGACAGAGAACTTGTCAAGGTGAAACACCAGTCTGCGGGAGAAAGGGAAGAAGAGAATGATGGAAATCGTTTCTGGGAAACTATTTTTACATTATGTGTTGTTTGTTCCCGGTAAATAAACTGAAATCTTCTTAACAGTAAAACAAAATCGAAACCACTAAAGCCAATAATACAGGAGTATAACGTTCGAAAAAAATTTCTTTGGCTGCGCAGCATGTGAGATCTTAGCTCCCCAACCAGGGATTGAACCCACGCCTGCTGCATTGCAAGCGCAGAGTCTTCACCACGGGACCACCGGGGAAGTCCCAGGACTATCACTTTTAAAGGAGAAGGTACAAACCCCTCGGTTCTATGAACTGGAGATTTTTAGTAAGAAGTCAATATATTTGTTGTTAGGCACATTTTATGTTAGGCTGTCTCCCTGCACAGGATGCAGGCGCCTTGAGAATGGAAGTCATATCCCTCTATAGTACGTCCCTCTTCTTTCTGCTTTGCAGTTTGCTGCTCCACTTGTTCAACCCCACCTAGTAATAACCTATACTTCCCTTGTTCCTGTTTTCCCATCTGGAAAACAGACAAAAGGCCACCAAACAACGCAAAGGTCTCAACAAATAAGGGATATCCAAAACCAGAGATGGCCAGAACTTCTGTACCCCTGATGAAATAGTCCTCATACAAAACCTGATAATCAAATTCCTTAATGCTAGGAATCACAGTGAAAAATAGTATCTGAACTGACTTCTGTCAGATGAGTGAGAACTAAGGTTAATTCAGTGTATCTGAAGCATAGAAAGTGAGGGCAAAAGTGGCACAAGATGGGACTAGAGAAGCAGAGAGGATTCTAGACCACGCAGAGTCTTAAAGGCCAACAGTGTGTTTTCTATTCTCAAAACAATGTTTGTGAGCGATGTTTATGAGCACCGTTCCAACTTGCTTTGAAGGTTTCTTGTGTGAAGAGTGGATTGGAAGGAAACAAGATATATATGGACACTAGTTAGGACCTAATCGCAACAGACAGGCAAGTTCAGTATTAGGAAGTTGAGGAAGAGCTGGCTGACAGATTCCAAAGAAATTCAGGAGATGAACTGAAGCGGGCTTAATGGGGTAGGAGATGGAGGAAAGGAAGGTCTTAGGGAATTCAAGGGTTTACTGCACACATGAGCAAAGTCTCAAAATTAATCATTTGAACGTACAGAGGCGGATCTCCCAAATGACACCGGTTAGGAAGCAACGGTACGCCCTTTAGAATTCCTAGAGACAACACAAATCAACTGTTTCGATGGAAAATTCGGCGGGACTCTTGACTTCCATGGGAATACAGAGAAAAGAGACACTGATCTGGCTTGCAGGTATATTTAGGAAGTTGTTAGCCGGACATCACCTACTAGTATCATGTAAGTAGGCCGTCCGAAGTAGGAAGCTTAGGGGAAAAACCTGGAGGAAAACTTAAAAGCTGAAGCCACACCTCTACACTACACCACCTTTCACAATTTCTTCTCAGATAAGCATCATCCCCATCAGTGAAGAAACTCGTACCTCATAATAGGAAAAACAGGCCTAAAGATTCAATGTGTGTCTTGGGGGGTCCCATCTATGCGATATCTTCCTGGGACCAGAAAAGGCCCCAGGAAGATCAATCTCTGCACCCCTGAAAGCTTACCACCAAGGAAAATGACTAGGTCCATAGATTTCCTCCCTCAAACCAGCTTACCTCACACATAGATCATTAGCAACTCCGCCCTTACTCACATTATCACAGTCACAAGAGTGGTTAGGGAGAAAAGCACTGACCAGGGGAACTAAAACAGAGGCAATCCAGGCCAAGCTGGGCTGGTGGCAGATATCTGCTCCTTACGCTCGGGTGCATAATGCGACTCACCACAGTGCCTTTTTCACAGACCCTTTTGAACGTTTCTCCACAGAATCCAACAGCTCAAGTTAGCTCATGACGCTTCAAGGTCAACAGTCGTCAAGAGAAAAACATGCAATATGTCTTACAATGTTGGATTCCTTACAAACAGGACAAGGAGATAACCATGTAGACAAAACCAGAGCATTTGAAAACATCTGTATTCTACAAACACACCAGTGAATGCTATAAATAAGGTACTATGACATAAAACAAAATGAAAACTAGATGTGAGACTGTTCTCTTCAGTGTACAGACTTCATGGCAGTTGCTGCACACTATCTAGCTACTTAGATCTTTAACTCTCTGTTCTGTTAATACCAAATGAGGCCCAAGTGTGTCAACCTGTTTCCCACAGAAACCAAAAAGTCTACATGCATCTCTTTTCTCCTGTGCCCTTTTCACCTTACCTGCTCCCAATTCTCCACCAACGTCCTCCTCTTTCTCTAATTATTCTCCTCTTCATTTTGCTTGGCCTTGCCCCCAAGCATGCAAGACAGAGAGTCCTAGAGGTCCAAGATTCTAGAGTGGCTGTTTGCAAGGCGGAGGAGATTACAGTAACTGCCACACTGTATATACTTCTGTGCAAAGAAAAAGGGACAGTGTTCAGAATGTCTCTCACATATAACAAGAGCTGGAGATGGCAGGATACCTGTGTGGCCCAAGGAACTAGAGCTAGCAAATTACGGGCCAAACAATTGCAACCAAAGGCTGGAAGAGGAAAGGTCTGCAACCAGCTCTGTCTCCTAGCTCTCTGGTATTTGCTGCCAACGGGCAGAGTCTATTTCGTGAGGCATCAAGCACTGAAAAGAAGACTCCTGCTGCTGGAAGTTGACAGGAAGTAACGTCCAATGCAAGATCAAGGCTTGTCCTCGAAGCAATGCCCATAATGGAAGAAAAAAAACAAAGAGAAAGCGGAAGAGAAATGTTAAGTCGCAAGTCCAACCTGGCCCCCAGCCTAGCCCAGCCCAAGGAAGGTAGGAGTCAAGGAGAAGAAACTAAAAGAGAAGAGCCTTGGACCACAACATTCTCCACAAGGTACACTCAAGAAACTTCACCCTACTCTTGAACCAAGTTACAAAGAGAGCTTCTTAATCCCTACTTTGGCTCCTTAAAAGCTGCTATCAGTTCACTCATTAGACACATATGATTTCAGAACAACTGTAATAGTTCAAACTAGATGGCTCTTTCCTTCCTAAGGATTATTAATTAAATAAGATCTATATAGCTCTAAGTATATGATACATAAAATAGAATACTCTGTAGAATGTAAGTAACTCTTAGTTCAGTGTATTAATGAACGTCTGTAAGAAATGTTGCAATGATTTCCCTAATGGAAGAGCCTGGGGGAGGTAAATCTGTCTTCTAGGATTTCCTCCCCAGAGCTCAGAAACTCAGGTGTTGTTTTAGCTCTCCTACACTCTCTTCACCCAAGCCCGCCTTCCTGTTGGGGATCGGACCTCCCTATTGGCTCTCTCATACCTTTCAACTGCCTGCTTTGTGACATCACTCTCCTACCAAACCTACTACCACTTGGTAGAGCCTTGGGGTTTCCGTGGAGCTGTTTGGACCAGTAACCAGTGACCTCTGTACTGGACACGTGCGCCGTTCAGCTGCAGCCACTCAGACATCCTCTAGTGTTGTCTCCTCATCCCTTGTACCTGCAGTGGATGCTTCCTCTTCTCTGACCATGTCAGGTAAGAAAAGAAACTTTGGAAAGTTTTGCGTTCGATTTCTTTTGCCCCTAAATTGAGTAGGAGATTCAAAATAGCATGGAATAATGAGGGAAAGTATTGAACTACAAGTCTGGAGACCTAATTTCACTTTTGACTTTGACGTTTACTATCTGTGTGACTTTGGACAAATCACTGGCTGTCTCACAAAGCCTGTTGCTTTCCTTAACTGTTACGTTAGGATACCACATTGGGTTGATCACTCTGATCCCCTTCTTTTCCAGTATTGAGCCTTAAAGGGTACCCATGTAGAAAACGAAATCAGACACTTCTCAAGAGTGTTTCAACAGAAACGTAGAAAAGCCAGGGGACATAGAAAACTAGCAATATATACCAAGATGTTTCATCTCTAATGGTCTCCCTCCACTAGGATTTCGACTAGTTGAAAAGAGAGAATAGGGAGAGAGGATGGAGAGTACTGGGCTCTACAGGGAGGCACAGAGTCGAGCGTAAGGAAGTTTAGGATGGTTTTCATTAGCACAGGCCAACAGGCACCAAGAGATGGGAGAAAATGTAAGAATGAAGAGGGAAAGCATAGAGGAGCTCTCAAGAAAAACGGAGTTTGCAATGGAATGCTGATGGGAACCAAAGATTTTCAATTAAAGCAGAAACAGCACAGAGGGAAACCTGCTCAGAGCAGGGCAAAACCAAGTTGATGGTAGCAAACCCTTACATTAACAGACTAAGAAGGAAAGTAAGGCCAGAACAGGGGATCACCAGGAAAGGCAGCTTATCAGAAAAGTCATACTCCGTTTTCTTTCTTTTATTGCCTCTCTGAATACAGTTGGCCACTTGACAGTTTTGAATATAAACGTTTTAGAAATACGTTTTAGAAATGATGCCTCCTATAAACAAGCAACCACAGTGGTTATCTAGGGGGCTGCTTTTCAGTGTTTTATTCTTTCTAATTTTTAAACTAGGTAGACATTTCGCCAATTCAACATTTTAAGTGATATCTTCTAAATTGAATCAGAAGGACTATTTTCCTTTGTGTGATATGTAGGTTCTAAGGCAAGGCTGCTTTTCATTTTTACAGTTATTTCCTTCCTAACACAGAGAGCACATTGATCAACAGCCATCGTTCGCTTGTAGATCTTAGCTACCGAAGAAGAAGAAGAAGAAGAAAAAGTCAAGCCCCACATCTCTAATTCCCCCCCACTTAGGGAATTCCCTGGCGGTCCAGTGCTTAGGACTCGGTGCTTTCACGGCCAGGGCCACGCGGCGCGGCCAAAGAAACAAAACAAACAAACATCCACGTTTATCGAAAACCATATTGTGGAGTCCTGTGGATTTTCTTACATTTGAAAATCTTTTTTAATGGGATTCTAGGCATGATGGTTTTTTGAGGTTTTGGGATGCCATCTTCTTGGATGCTGAAGATGATTCTAATCTAAGTTCTAGGATAAATCCAAAAACCTTCCTGATACATTTTAAGCTTCCTTTCTGCTTATTATATAAGCTATATTCATTGAAATATATATTTCTCCTAGGCTTAATACCTCTTACTTGCTGGGTAAAAATATGAAGGAGCACAATAATGAAACTCTTTTACACTTATTATTTTGCCGTCTGCTTCGCACCGGTTTTCATTGAAATACTTGTCTATGTGTGTTGTGGCTACCTATACATGCACATTTATTGCATTCTGTTGCTTGTTATGCATTTTTTACTGACATACCTTCTCTGTCTGTATGCATTGGCTAGGAATTCATTCACCTCTATCACCTCCATCGTGTTTTCTGGTTAATAGTATTCACTAAAATAGAGTGGGCAAAATTCACTTTCATAATGTTGCATGGATGGTACAGAATGCCATTTGTTAGTAAATTCATTAGGCTTCGATACTTGCCACATACCCCAGTTTTCATTAATATCTATGGATTTCTTTTTCGTTAACGTAATATGCTTGTCATGATTTTTCTTTGTCTTTCTAGAACTTATTGTATCTTCCTCCATATAAACCATACGCAATAGATCAGCTTATTCATCTATTAATTATTACTGCTATTATTATTGGTGGTGGTGTTATAACCACTTTATAGATGAGTAATCTGAAGGAATCAGATAACTTTTCCCTTTCCAAAAGCACTTAAGAAATCCACTTTCGGGTAATCATTTTGAGGTAGGATGAGAAACCAGGCTTGAAGAGGGCAAAAATGACTCTTTCAATTCACCAGTTGGACTGAGCTGTACGTCACCTCTAGGTAATAGCGTGGGAACTGCACAAGCAAAGGGAGACACTGAAGACGACAATGGTAATAGCCGTACTGTTTTCTAATGGACAAAAAAAAATGCCTATATTATAAGTTCTGTTTCTCCTGCTTTCTGGCAGTATCATGCTCAGAGTGGAGTCCTGGCAAGGAAGTCAGGATACTTAGGTTCTGAAACCTGGTAATGATACTAGCATAATGAGAGAACTTGAACAAGTCAACCCGACCTCTCTGAGCCTCAGTTTCCTTACTCACGAAATGAGACTGAGAACATCGAAGTTCTCTAAGGGCCTCCTAGTTCTAAAATGCTTCCAGTCTAGGAAATAGCATAGAAGTCAATACGAGTGCAGGCTGAAGGGAAAGACAGGGCAGGGAGAAGGTTGCTTCCAGCCTAGAGAACAATCTCTGAACCACACCACTTGGCTCTTCTGCCCGTCTGTGCCCAAGATTGGGAGCACAGGCAGTTAATAGAGAAGAGTGGAAAACTGCTCAGTCCTTACAGCCATCATCAACTGTCTGATTTTGGGTTTCTCAGGAAGTAGTGATAGTAGAGGTGTCCTGATAGCAAGAACCTTCAGATGATGCCGTTCCTCAAACGTAGTGAGAATTTCTCAACCTCCCTGAGTTTGTCATGACCCTCTTGTTCTTACAGAAAATTTCCAACATCCATCTCTACGTGGAACTCTAAATTCTCTGCAGCATTCTCCTCCTGTGGTGAGCAATGCAACTTCCCTAACACGAAGTGTCTGCAACTTCTCCAGAGTCTCTGCCCCTGCCGTCAGTTCGGCATCGGCTACTGGTACCCCTTTCCAGACACTCATGGGTAGTGCCTACCTTTACCAACATTCTAGCACGACTATGTTATCTGGAGTTACGGACCACAGCCAGATCTCCACTTCAGCTGCTTCCTATCCAGGTGTTCTTGAGTGGGACATCACAGCAAGCACTGAAAAGAATTCTTCTTCACTCGGAGACTTTACTCTGGCACTCACTGACCGCCACACAGCTGCCTCCTCCATGTTTCTGGCAGCCCAGTATGATAAAACTTCAGACGCCAAGAACATGGTCCCTCTACATCCATCGCTTTCTGCCAGCCTTGCTCAGGGAACACCATCTCAGATTCCAAATCAGGGGCAGAGCCGCCTGTCACTTCCCTGCCAGGAAGGAAGCCAGGTATATTACTATAACCAAGGCACACTGGGGTCTTTACTGTATGGAGAACTTGGCTCCTGCCCGCAATCCTACGGCTCGGCGTCATACACAGGAAGTCGGGCCTCTGGGCAACCAGAAATGGGAATGGGACTGAAGGAGATTCAGCCCACAAATATCCGACCACCAGCTTCCACCTCTGCAGTCTGCCACCCTGTGCCTGCTCAACGCATCACAGAAACAAGTTTTCAAGGTGAGTATAACAAACGCCAGAGAAAGTTGAAGAATGAGGTCGGCATTCAAAAATGGGGTCAAATCGACAGCTGGGAAGGGGTGTAGAGGCAGGTAGAATTTAGATCCTGAGCCTTTAATAACCACTACCTTCGCTCAGTGCCCTCTGTTTTTAGACTCTACATGAGAACACCTAGGGCTTCCCTGGTGGCGCCGTGGTTAAGAATCCGCCTGCCAATGCAATGCGGGGGACACGGGTTCGAGCCCTGGTCTGCGGAGATCCCACATGCCGTGCAGCAACTAAGCGCATGTGCCACAACGACGGAGCCTGCATTCTAGAGCCCGTGAGCCTCAGCTACCGAAGCCCACGTGCCTACAGCCCATGCTCCGCAACAAGAGAAGCCACCGCGATGAGAAGCCCGCACACCGCAACCAAGAGTAGCCCCCGCTAGCCGCCAACTAGAGAAAGCCCGTGCACAGCAATGAGAGACCCAGTGCAGCCAAAAAAATAAATACGCAGAATAAATAAGTTCAAACAGTAAATAAATACATAAACATAAATTACAAAAAGAAGAACACCTAATGCAGGTGGGAAGGTGGGAGGGCCACTGTAGAGGTCATCTATGCTACATGTACAAGAACCCCGAGAGCACACCAATCGGTACCACACTTTTCACTGCTGTAGCCGATCGTTCCCCCTGTACTGCCACACTGTAGCACTCCCTTCCCTCATCTACTGCTATAGTCTCTTTGGAAGGTGTTTCAGAACTCTTGTTATGAGAGTGCCAGTTGAACTGTCCTCACTTCCTTCATTTATACCAGGATTGAAGACCTTGTGGTCCGAGATCCTGTCCAGAGAGCAAGCAGGCTAAGACTCTGTCTTTGCTGATGTATTTCATCAGAAAGGGCTCTACCCCCTCTCCTAGTTCATGGTGTGACGTGTTCTTGGCCTCTCGGGAGAGTGGGGAGAATGGAAAGGACCCTATATGAGAATATGCTAGGCTCTGTAAAACATTTCAGGTTTTTAAAAATAAGACTCATTTTGTATTGGACTTATAACAGTCCTATGAAATACAAAGCGAGCCGAGAATCAGTGACAGGAAAGGCTCACCAGTAAGAATTACAACAGTCACCGCTTACCTCGTAGCATAGGGCACTGTCCATGATCCTTAAGAAGAGTTAGTAGAAATGCCTTGCCCATCTTGCCCCTGAACCCCTTGAAAGGTACATGACTGCTGTGTTGGTGTTTAGGGGGAGCATCTCACTTACCAGGGACTGACTTCTCCCTTGATCCCTTTGTAGGGATGGAGACCTCCCCCCTGGTGATGAAAAATTCCCTGGGATTGCAACCTCCAAGCCAGACGTTTTGTGTGACACAACGTCAAGAACTCCCCAAGTCCTGCAGTAGCAGAAACAGCCACATACTTGAGAGTAACCCACCATCTGAACTTGGGGACATTTCAGTGACAGCTCCAGTCCAGAGTGCCAGGCGTCTCCTGGCCCTGCCTCCAGCTCCAAGCCAGGGACAAATAGAGAGTAAGCACGTGGATGATATCAAAACCAAGCTTTCAAAGCCTCTGGATGCCTACCAGATCCCAACAGAGAACCAAGATCCTCCACTACTCCCTTTAGGAATCCCTGATATTCACCAGCCGCTGGCCTGCACCGATCCCCTCAGCCAAGAGGAGCAGCCTGGTTCTGAAAATGCTGATCTGGGAGAGAACAGCCGGAGTCGTCAGGACCTAGGGACACTTGAAAATGGGACTGAACCTAGCAGTGGTCTTGCAGACATTACTACACTGGCGGAGGATATTCACCTTCCCCAGCTCTTTAATCCTTTGAAAGAGCTTGATCAATCCCAAGGTCCCCACGTGATCAAAGCTAAAGACACCAGAGCCATTAAGGTGAATCAGGTGCAGGAAAAGCCAAGTGTCATAAAGGTTCCCTCTGATCAACCCAGGAAGAACAAACAGAAAGCCTCTGAGCCTATCAGTGGCGCTCCCAAGGCCAAAATCCAGCCAAAGAATCCAGAGTGCCTGTTAGGGGGAGAAGTGGTTACCTGCCACGCTGCAGTCAGTGACAGGGCTCCTGTGAACACGGCCAAGCACTCTCAAGGCAAACCTCAGAAAGCTGCATCCAGAAAGATCAGCAAAACTAAGAGCCACGGGCAGGAAAAGACCAAAAGGACCAGAGGGAGAAACAAGGCTGAAGAGAACAAGCAGTCAGGGAACAAAGTCAAGGCAGAAGAGAAGCCAGCAATCCCCCACACGAAGCGAAAGGAACACCAAACTGAGCTTCTCCAACAGAGCTTTCAAAAGCCTCGAACCTCCCTTGGCGTGCGCATGCTGGAGTCTGTGAAGGTTCTTCATGCGCTGGGGAAGAAGAATGAGACGAAAACTGGGCTCTCTTCCTGTCGGCTCTTGGGAAAGTCAAGCAACCCCAAAGACCCCCAGCCACCCCCAGCTATCCAGCCATGGCGGCATACCCCACGTGAGGGGAAGGGTCCTGAGAAAACGCAAGTCCAAGCCCAGAAACCAGACAGCAGTGCTGAAACAGAGTGTCCATCTCCAGCCCAGTATGAGCGGCCTCCTCCTGGGAAGGTCAAGTTGATACCTCTGCCTTTTTCTGCCTGGGACAAGCCTCAAGCTCGACCCGCTCCTCGGAGGCCCCAGTCTCTGGCCTCACATCGGCCTGCTGGGGCTTACCGTGCCCAGCCTGGTTCTACTGACTCAGCTCAACCTGCTGCAGTCAATTCATCCCAGCCAGCTCCTGCCTCTTTGCCAGGCCCCGCCAAACCAGCTCAGCCAACTGTGACCAACCCAACCCAACCGGCTTGGACCAACCACACCCAGCCTCGTGTCCCTCAGTCTGCTGCTCCTAGGCCTGCACCCTCCAAAACTTCATCTGGCCCTCCTCTCCAGCGGGAGCCTGTTCCCCCTGCTGTGAATAAGCGCCAGGCCCCACCCAAGCTCCAAACCCAATTTCTACTCCAAGACTTCAGCAAGCAACGAGTTCCATGGAGGGAACCCAACGTGCCTGAGCCAGTCATGTCAAAGCCCATCGAACAAGAGCAGAGGCCAGAGCGAGAGGCCATGAAGAGGCGGGCTCAACAACAACGGGAGAATGCTGCCAGATACACCTCTTCGGGCAAGCTGCAATTTTTCACCGAGAGGGAAAACGAAATGGAAATTGCCGACTACTACGGATACGTCAAGTGAGAGCTGCTAGGATTCTTGGTGCCACCTTGGCTACCAGCTGTTCTTCCATACACAGGTAAGACAGGTATAGAACTGAATAAGTAAATGGAATACAATTAATAGACGAGTAACAAACCTTTCGAATTTTCAGATGCTGCTAACTGGGGCGTGAGAAAGGAAGGACTGAAAGTTGGATGGGAGAATGAAGGAAAGGGGGAAAAACTGAGCAAAGAGGAAGGAACTTGGCCCAGGGCTAGGAAGGCCAAAAGAGACGTATGGATTTAGGAAAGGAAGCAGGAGTGAGGATGAAATGGCAGAAGTAAAAAGCAGGGTCAGAGGTCTGGGTTGAAAGAACACAATTGGAGTAGAGTTGAAGGTGACAGAAGAGGAGTCTAGGTTTACTAGGAGAAATAGAAAAAGTCTCTCGGGGACGCTGGCCTTAAGTCTCACAACCACCAGATAGGTATTTCAGAAAACAAGAGGTTCAGGACACATCTCTGAAAGGTCTGAGTCGCCTTATTCAGGTGTGACTGTAGTGGGGGAATAGGGAAATCTACCAGAGAAGTGGCTAGGGCTCAGAGTTATCCTAGGGGCAGCTGACGACAGGGGCAGAGCCAAGGGAACTGCTGGATCAGGAGGCCCACGGACAAATCAGGGGCATAGCCGCCTGTCACTTCCCTGCCAGGAAGGAAGCCAGGTATATTACTATAACCAAGGCACACTGGGGTCTTTACTGTATGGAGAACTTGGCTCCTGCCCGCAATCCTACGGCTCGGCGTCACACACAGGAAGTAGGGCCTCTGGGCAACCAGAAATGGGAATGGGACTGAAGGAGATTCAGCCCACAAATATCCGACCACCAGCTTCCACCTCTGCAATCTGCCACCCTGTGTCTGCTCAACGCATCACAGAAACAAGTTTTCAAGGTGAGTATACAGACGGCAGAGAAAAGTTGAACAATGAGGTCAGCATTGAAAAATGGGGTCAAATCGACAGCTGGGAAGGGGTGTAGAGACAGGTAGAATTTAGATCCTGAGCCTTTAATAACCACTACCTTCTCTCAGTGCTCTCTGTTTTTAGACTCTATATGAGAACACCTAGGGCTTCCCTGGTGGCGCCTGCCAATGCAGGGGACACGGGTTCGAGCCCTGGTCTGCGAAGATCCCACATGCCGTGCAGCAACTAAGCGCATGTGCCACAACGACGGAGCCTGCATTCTAGAGCCCGTGAGCCTCAACTACCGAAGCCCACGTGCCTACAGCCCATGCTCCGCAACAAGAGAAGCCACCGCGATGAGATGCCCGCACACCGCAAGCAAGAGTAGCCCCCGCTAGCCGCCAACTAGAGAAAGCCCGTGCACAGCAATGAGAGACCCAGTGCAGCCAAAAAAATAAATACGTAGAATAAATAAGTTCAAACAGTAAATAAATACATAAACATAAATTACAAAAAAAAAGAACACCTAATGCAGGTGGGAAGGTGGGAGGGCCACTGTAGAGGTCATCTATGCTACATGTACAAGAACCCCGAGAGCACACCAATCGGTACCACACTTTTCACTGCTGTAGCCGATCATTCCCCCGGTACTGCCACACTGTAGCACTCCCTTCCCTCATCTACTGCTATAGTCTCTTTGGAAGGTGTTTCAGAACTCTTGTTATGAGAGTGCCAGTTGAACTGTCCTCACTTCCTTCATTTACACCAGGAGTGAAGACCTTGTGGTCCGAGATCCTGTCCAGAGAGCAAGCAGGCTAAGACTCTGTCTTTGTTGATGTATTTCATCAGAAAGGGCTCTACCCCCTCTCCTAGTTCATGGTGTGAAGTGTTCTTGGCCTCTCGGGAAAGTGGGGAGAATGGAAAGGACCCTATATGAGAATGCTAGGCTCTGTAAAACATTTCAGGTTTTTAAAAATAAGACTCATTTTGTATTGGACTGACAACAGTCCTATGAAATACAAAGAAAGCCGAGAATCAGTGACAGGAAAGGATCACCAGTAAGAACTACAACAGTCACCGCTTACCTCGTAGCACAGGGCGCTGTCCGTGATCCTTAAGAAGAGTTAGTAGAAATGCCTTGCCCATCTTGCCCCTGAACCCCTTGAAAGGTACACGACTGCTGTGTTGGTGTTTAGGGGGAGCATCTCACTTACCAGGGACTGACTTCTCCCTTGATTCCTCTGTAGTGATGGAGACTTCCCCGCTGATGAAAAATTCCCTGGGATTGCAACCTCCAAGCCAGACAGCTTTCCTATGGAATGACAGAGAACTTGTCAAGGTGAAACACCAGTCTGCGGGAGAAAGGGAAGAAGAGAATGATGGAAATCGTTTCTGGGAAACTATTTTTACATTATGTGTTGTTTGTTCCCGGTAAATAAACTGAAATCTTCTTAACAGTAAAACAAAATCGAAACCACTAAAGCCAATAATACAGGAGTATAACGTTCGAAAAAAATTTCTTTGGCTGCGCAGCATGTGGGATCTTAGCTCCCCAACCAGGGATTGAACCCACGCCTGCTGCATTGCAAGCGCAGAGTCTTCACCACGGGACCACCGGGGAAGTCCCAGGACTATCACTTTTAAAGGAGAAGGTACAAACCCCTCGGTTCTATGAACTGGAGATTTTTAGTAAGAAGTCAATATATTTGTTGTTAGGCACATTTTATGTTAGGCTGTCTCCCTGCACAGGATGCAGGCGCCTTGAGAATGGAAGTCATATCCCTCTATAGTACGTCCCTCTTCTTTCTGCTTTGCAGTTTGCTGCTCCACTTGTTCAACCCCACCTAGTAATAACCTATACTTCCCTTGTTCCTGTTTTCCCATCTGGAAAACAGACAAAAGGCCACCAAACAACGCAAAGGTCTCAACAAATAAGGGATATCCAAAACCAGAGATGGCCAGAACTTCTGTACCCCTGATGAAATAGTCCTCATACAAAACCTGATAATCAAATTCCTTAATGCTAGGAATCACAGTGAAAAATAGTATCTGAACTGACTTCTGTCAGATGAGTGAGAACTAAGGTTAATTCAGTGTATCTGAAGCATAGAAAGTGAGGGCAAAAGTGGCACAAGATGGGACTAGAGAAGCAGAGAGGATTCTAGACCACGCAGAGTCTTAAAGGCCAACAGTGTGTTTTCTATTCTCAAAACAATGTTTGTGAGCGATGTTTATGAGCACCGTTCCAACTTGCTTTGAAGGTTTCTTGTGTGAAGAGTGGATTGGAAGGAAACAAGATATATATGGACACTAGTTAGGACCTAATCGCAACAGACAGGCAAGTTCAGTATTAGGAAGTTGAGGAAGAGCTGGCTGACAGATTCCAAAGAAATTCAGGAGATGAACTGAAGCGGGCTTAATGGGGTAGGAGATGGAGGAAAGGAAGGTCTTAGGGAATTCAAGGGTTTACTGCACACATGAGCAAAGTCTCAAAATTAATCATTTGAACGTACAGAGGCGGATCTCCCAAATGACACCGGTTAGGAAGCAACGGTACGCCCTTTAGAATTCCTAGAGACAACACAAATCAACTGTTTCGATGGAAAATTCGGCGGGACTCTTGACTTCCATGGGAATACAGAGAAAAGAGACACTGATCTGGCTTGCAGGTATATTTAGGAAGTTGTTAGCCGGACATCACCTACTAGTATCATGTAAGTAGGCCGTCCGAAGTAGGAAGCTTAGGGGAAAAACCTGGAGGAAAACTTAAAAGCTGAAGCCACACCTCTACACTACACCACCTTTCACAATTTCTTCTCAGATAAGCATCATCCCCATCAGTGAAGAAACTCGTACCTCATAATAGGAAAAACAGGCCTAAAGATTCAATGTGTGTCTTGGGGGGTCCCATCTATGCGATATCTTCCTGGGACCAGAAAAGGCCCCAGGAAGATCAATCTCTGCACCCCTGAAAGCTTACCACCAAGGAAAATGACTAGGTCCATAGATTTCCTCCCTCAAACCAGCTTACCTCACACATAGATCATTAGCAACTCCGCCCTTACTCACATTATCACAGTCACAAGAGTGGTTAGGGAGAAAAGCACTGACCAGGGGAACTAAAACAGAGGCAATCCAGGCCAAGCTGGGCTGGTGGCAGATATCTGCTCCTTACGCTCGGGTGCATAATGCGACTCACCACAGTGCCTTTTTCACAGACCCTTTTGAACGTTTCTCCACAGAATCCAACAGCTCAAGTTAGCTCATGACGCTTCAAGGTCAACAGTCGTCAAGAGAAAAACATGCAATATGTCTTACAATGTTGGATTCCTTACAAACAGGACAAGGAGATAACCATGTAGACAAAACCAGAGCATTTGAAAACATCTGTATTCTACAAACACACCAGTGAATGCTATAAATAAGGTACTATGACATAAAACAAAATGAAAACTAGATGTGAGACTGTTCTCTTCAGTGTACAGACTTCATGGCAGTTGCTGCACACTATCTAGCTACTTAGATCTTTAACTCTCTGTTCTGTTAATACCAAATGAGGCCCAAGTGTGTCAACCTGTTTCCCACAGAAACCAAAAAGTCTACATGCATCTCTTTTCTCCTGTGCCCTTTTCACCTTACCTGCTCCCAATTCTCCACCAACGTCCTCCTCTTTCTCTAATTATTCTCCTCTTCATTTTGCTTGGCCTTGCCCCCAAGCATGCAAGACAGAGAGTCCTAGAGGTCCAAGATTCTAGAGTGGCTGTTTGCAAGGCGGAGGAGATTACAGTAACTGCCACACTGTATATACTTCTGTGCAAAGAAAAAGGGACAGTGTTCAGAATGTCTCTCACATATAACAAGAGCTGGAGATGGCAGGATACCTGTGTGGCCCAAGGAACTAGAGCTAGCAAATTACGGGCCAAACAATTGCAACCAAAGGCTGGAAGAGGAAAGGTCTGCAACCAGCTCTGTCTCCTAGCTCTCTGGTATTTGCTGCCAACGGGCAGAGTCTATTTCGTGAGGCATCAAGCACTGAAAAGAAGACTCCTGCTGCTGGAAGTTGACAGGAAGTAACGTCCAATGCAAGATCAAGGCTTGTCCTCGAAGCAATGCCCATAATGGAAGAAAAAAAAACAAAGAGAAAGCGGAAGAGAAATGTTAAGTCGCAAGTCCAACCTGGCCCCCAGCCTAGCCCAGCCCAAGGAAGGTAGGAGTCAAGGAGAAGAAACTAAAAGAGAAGAGCCTTGGACCACAACATTCTCCACAAGGTACACTCAAGAAACTTCACCCTACTCTTGAACCAAGTTACAAAGAGAGCTTCTTAATCCCTACTTTGGCTCCTTAAAAGCTGCTATCAGTTCACTCATTAGACACATATGATTTCAGAACAACTGTAATAGTTCAAACTAGATGGCTCTTTCCTTCCTAAGGATTATTAATTAAATAAGATCTATATAGCTCTAAGTATATGATACATAAAATAGAATACTCTGTAGAATGTAAGTAACTCTTAGTTCAGTGTATTAATGAACGTCTGTAAGAAATGTTGCAATGATTTCCCTAATGGAAGAGCCTGGGGGAGGTAAATCTGTCTTCTAGGATTTCCTCCCCAGAGCTCAGAAACTCAGGTGTTGTTTTAGCTCTCCTACACTCTCTTCACCCAAGCCCGCCTTCCTGTTGGGGATCGGACCTCCCTATTGGCTCTCTCATACCTTTCAACTGCCTGCTTTGTGACATCACTCTCCTACCAAACCTACTACCACTTGGTAGAGTCTTGGGGTTTCCGTGGAGCTGTTTGGACCAGTAACCAGTGACCTCTGTACTGGACACGTGCGCCGTTCAGCTGCAGCCACTCAGACATCCTCTAGTGTTGTCTCCTCATCCCTTGTACCTGCAGTGGATGCTTCCTCTTCTCTGACCATGTCAGGTAAGAAAAGAAACTTTGGAAAGTTTTGCGTTCGATTTCTTTTGCCCCTAAATTGAGTAGGAGATTCAAAATAGCATGGAATAATGAGGGAAAGTATTGAACTACAAGTCTGGAGACCTAATTTCACTTTTGACTTTGACGTTTACTATCTGTGTGACTTTGGACAAATCACTGGCTGTCTCACAAAGCCTGTTGCTTTCCTTAACTGTTACGTTAGGATACCACATTGGGTTGATCACTCTGATCCCCTTCTTTTCCAGTATTGAGCCTTAAAGGGTACCCATGTAGAAAACGAAATCAGACACTTCTCAAGAGTGTTTCAACAGAAACGTAGAAAAGCCAGGGGACATAGAAAACTAGCAATATATACCAAGATGTTTCATCTCTAATGGTCTCCCTCCACTAGGATTTCGACTAGTTGAAAAGAGAGAATAGGGAGAGAGGATGGAGAGTACTGGGCTCTACAGGGAGGCACAGAGTCGAGCGTAAGGAAGTTTAGGATGGTTTTCATTAGCACAGGCCAACAGGCACCAAGAGATGGGAGAAAATGTAAGAATGAAGAGGGAAAGCATAGAGGAGCTCTCAAGAAAAACGGAGTTTGCAATGGAATGCTGATGGGAACCAAAGATTTTCAATTAAAGCAGAAACAGCACAGAGGGAAACCTGCTCAGAGCAGGGCAAAACCAAGTTGATGGTAGCAAACCCTTACATTAACAGACTAAGAAGGAAAGTAAGGCCAGAACAGGGGATCGCCAGGAAAGGCAGCTTATCAGAAAAGTCATACTCCGTTTTCTTTCTTTTATTGCCTCTCTGAATACAGTTGGCCACTTGACAGTTTTGAATATAAACGTTTTAGAAATACGTTTTAGAAATGATGCCTCCTATAAACAAGCAACCACAGTGGTTATCTAGGGGGCTGCTTTTCAGTGTTTTATTCTTTCTAATTTTTAAACTAGGTAGACATTTCGCCAATTCAACATTTTAAGTGATATCTTCTAAATTGAATCAGAAGGACTATTTTCCTTTGTGTGATATGTAGGTTCTAAGGCAAGGCTGCTTTTCATTTTTACAGTTATTTCCTTCCTAACACAGAGAGCACACTGATCAACAGCCATCGTTCGCTTGTAGATCTTAGCTACCGAAGAAGAAGAAGAAGAAGAAAAAGTCAAGCCCCACATCTCTAATTCCCCCCCACTTAGGGAATTCCCTGGCGGTCCAGTGCTTAGGACTCGGTGCTTTCACGGCCAGGGCCACGCGGCGCGGCCAAAGAAACAAAACAAACAAACATCCACGTTTATCGAAAACCATATTGTGGAGTCCTGTGGATTTTCTTACATTTGAAAATCTTTTTTAATGGGATTCTAGGCATGATGGTTTTTTGAGGTTTTGGGATGCCATCTTCTTGGATGCTGAAGATGATTCTAATCTAAGTTCTAGGATAAATCCAAAAACCTTCCTGATACATTTTAAGCTTCCTTTCTGCTTATTATATAAGCTATATTCATTGAAATATATATTTCTCCTAGGCTTAATACCTCTTACTTGCTGGGTAAAAATATGAAGGAGCACAATAATGAAACTCTTTTACACTTATTATTTTGCCGTCTGCTTCGTACCGGTTTTCATTGAAATACTTGTCTATGTGTGTTGTGGCTACCTATACATGCACATTTATTGCATTCTGTTGCTTGTTATGCATTTTTTACTGACATACCTTCTCTGTCTGTATGCATTGGCTAGGAATTCATTCACCTCTATCACCTCCATCGTGTTTTCTGGTTAATAGTATTCACTAAAATAGAGTGGGCAAAATTCACTTTCATAATGTTGCATGGATGGTACAGAATGCCATTTGTTAGTAAGTTCATTAGGCTTCGATACTTGCCACATACCCCAGTTTTCATTAATATCTATGGATTTCTTTTTCGTTAACGTAATACGCTTGTCATGATTTTTCTTTGTCTTTCTAGAACTTATTGTATCTTCCTCCATATAAACCATACGCAATAGATCAGCTTATTCATCTATTAATTATTACTGCTATTATTATTGGTGGTGGTGTTATAACCACTTTATAGATGAGTAATCTGAAGGAATCAGATAACTTTTCCCTTTCCAAAAGCACTTAAGAAATCCACTTTCGGGTAATCATTTTGAGGTAGGATGAGAAACCAGGCTTGAAGAGGGCAAAAATGACTCTTTCAATTCACCAGTTGGACTGAGCTGTACGTCACCTCTAGGTAATAGCGTGGGAACTGCACAAGCAAAGGGAGACACTGAAGACGACAATGGTAATAGCCGTACTGTTTTCTAATGGACAAAAAAAATGCCTATATTATAAGTTCTGTTTCTCCTGCTTTCTGGCAGTATCATGCTCAGAGTGGAGTCCTGGCAAGGAAGTCAGGATACTTAGGTTCTGAAACCTGGTAATGATACTAACATAATGAGAGAACTTGAACAAGTCAACCCGACCTCTCTGAGCCTCAGTTTCCTTACTCACGAAATGAGACTGAGAACATCGAAGTTCTCTAAGGGCCTCCTAGTTCTAAAATGCTTCCAGTCTAGGAAATAGCATAGAAGTCAATACGAGTGCAGGCTGAAGGGAAAGACAGGGCAGGGAGAAGGTTGCTTCCAGCCTAGAGAACAATCTCTGAACCACACCACTTGGCTCTTCTGCCCGTCTGTGCCCAAGATTGGGAGCACAGGCAGTTAATAGAGAAGAGTGGAAAACTGCTCAGTCCTTACAGCCATCATCAACTGTCTGATTTTGGGTTTCTCAGGAAGTAGTGATAGTAGAGGTGTCCTGATAGCAAGAACCTTCAGATGATGCCGTTCCTCAAACGTAGTGAGAATTTCTCAACCTCCCTGAGTTTGTCATGACCCTCTTGTTCTTACAGAAAATTTCCAACATCCATCTCTACGTGGAACTCTAAATTCTCTGCAGCATTCTCCTCCTGTGGTGAGCAATGCAACTTCCCTAACACGAAGTGTCTGCAACTTCTCCAGAGTCTCTGCCCCTGCCGTCAGTTCGGCATCGGGCTACTGGTACCCCTTTCCAGACACTCATGGGTAGTGCCTACCTTTACCAACATTCTAGCACGACTATGTTATCTGGAGTTACGGACCACAGCCAGATCTCCACTTCAGCTGCTTCCTATCCAGGTGTTCTTGAGTGGGACATCACAGCAAGCACTGAAAAGAATTCTTCTTCACTCGGAGACTTTACTCTGGCACTCACTGACCGCCACACAGCTGCCTCCTCCATGTTTCTGGCAGCCCAGTATGATAAAACTTCAGACGCCAAGAACATGGTCCCTCTACATCCATCGCTTTCTGCCAGCCTTGCTCAGGGAACACCATCTCAGATTCCAAATCAGGGCAGAGCCGCCTGTCACTTCCCTGCCAGGAAGGAAGCCAGGTATATTACTATAACCAAGGCACACTGGGGTCTTTACTGTATGGAGAACTTGGCTCCTGCCCGCAATCCTACGGCTCGGCGTCATACACAGGAAGTCGGGCCTCTGGGCAACCAGAAATGGGAATGGGACTGAAGGAGATTCAGCCCACAAATATCCGACCACCAGCTTCCACCTCTGCAGTCTGCCACCCTGTGCCTGCTCAACGCATCACAGAAACAAGTTTTCAAGGTGAGTATAACAAACGCCAGAGAAAGTTGAAGAATGAGGTCGGCATTCAAAAATGGGGTCAAATCGACAGCTGGGAAGGGGTGTAGAGGCAGGTAGAATTTAGATCCTGAGCCTTTAATAACCACTACCTTCGCTCAGTGCCCTCTGTTTTTAGACTCTACATGAGAACACCTAGGGCTTCCCTGGTGGCGCCGTGGTTAAGAATCCGCCTGCCAATGCAATGCGGGGGACACGGGTTCGAGCCCTGGTCTGCGGAGATCCCACATGCCGTGCAGCAACTAAGCGCATGTGCCACAACGACGGAGCCTGCATTCTAGAGCCCGTGAGCCTCAGCTACCGAAGCCCACGTGCCTACAGCCCATGCTCCGCAACAAGAGAAGCCACCGCGATGAGAAGCCCGCACACCGCAACCAAGAGTAGCCCCCGCTAGCCGCCAACTAGAGAAAGCCCGTGCACAGCAATGAGAGACCCAGTGCAGCCAAAAAATAAATACGCAGAATAAATAAGTTCAAACAGTAAATAAATACATAAACATAAATTACAAAAAGAAGAACACCTAATGCAGGTGGGAAGGTGGGAGGGCCACTGTAGAGGTCATCTATGCTACATGTACAAGAACCCCGAGAGCACACCAATCGGTACCACACTTTTCACTGCTGTAGCCGATCGTTCCCCCTGTACTGCCACACTGTAGCACTCCCTTCCCTCATCTACTGCTATAGTCTCTTTGGAAGGTGTTTCAGAACTCTTGTTATGAGAGTGCCAGTTGAACTGTCCTCACTTCCTTCATTTATACCAGGATTGAAGACCTTGTGGTCCGAGATCCTGTCCAGAGAGCAAGCAGGCTAAGACTCTGTCTTTGCTGATGTATTTCATCAGAAAGGGCTCTACCCCCTCTCCTAGTTCATGGTGTGACGTGTTCTTGGCCTCTCGGGAGAGTGGGGAGAATGGAAAGGACCCTATATGAGAATATGCTAGGCTCTGTAAAACATTTCAGGTTTTTAAAAATAAGACTCATTTTGTATTGGACTTATAACAGTCCTATGAAATACAAAGCGAGCCGAGAATCAGTGACAGGAAAGGCTCACCAGTAAGAATTACAACAGTCACCGCTTACCTCGTAGCATAGGCACTGTCCATGATCCTTAAGAAGAGTTAGTAGAAATGCCTTGCCCATCTTGCCCCTGAACCCCTTGAAAGGTACATGACTGCTGTGTTGGTGTTTAGGGGGAGCATCTCACTTACCAGGGACTGACTTCTCCCTTGATCCCTTTGTAGGGATGGAGACCTCCCCCCTGGTGATGAAAAATTCCCTGGGATTGCAACCTCCAAGCCAGACGTTTTGTGTGACACAACGTCAAGAACTCCCCAAGTCCTGCAGTAGCAGAAACAGCCACATACTTGAGAGTAACCCACCATCTGAACTTGGGGACATTTCAGTGACAGCTCCAGTCCAGAGTGCCAGGCGTCTCCTGGCCCTGCCTCCAGCTCCAAGCCAGGGACAAATAGAGAGTAAGCACGTGGATGATATCAAAACCAAGCTTTCAAAGCCTCTGGATGCCTACCAGATCCCAACAGAGAACCAAGATCCTCCACTACTCCCTTTAGGAATCCCTGATATTCACCAGCCGCTGGCCTGCACCGATCCCTCAGCCAAGAGGAGCAGCCTGGTTCTGAAAATGCTGATCTGGGAGAGAACAGCCGGAGTCGTCAGGACCTAGGGACACTTGAAAATGGGACTGAACCTAGCAGTGGTCTTGCAGACATTACTACACTGGCGGAGGATATTCACCTTCCCCAGCTCTTTAATCCTTTGAAAGAGCTTGATCAATCCCAAGGTCCCCACGTGATCAAAGCTAAAGACACCAGAGCCATTAAGGTGAATCAGGTGCAGGAAAAGCCAAGTGTCATAAAGGTTCCCTCTGATCAACCCAGGAAGAACAAACAGAAAGCCTCTGAGCCTATCAGTGGCGCTCCCAAGGCCAAAATCCAGCCAAAGAATCCAGAGTGCCTGTTAGGGGAGAAGTGGTTACCTGCCACGCTGCAGTCAGTGACAGGGCTCCTGTGAACACGGCCAAGCACTCTCAAGGCAAACCTCAGAAAGCTGCATCCAGAAAGATCAGCAAAACTAAGAGCCACGGGCAGGAAAAGACCAAAAGGACCAGAGGGAGAAACAAGGCTGAAGAGAACAAGCAGTCAGGGAACAAAGTCAAGGCAGAAGAGAAGCCAGCAATCCCCCACACGAAGCGAAAGGAACACCAAACTGAGCTTCTCCAACAGAGCTTTCAAAAGCCTCGAACCTCCCTTGGCGTGCGCATGCTGGAGTCTGTGAAGGTTCTTCATGCGCTGGGGAAGAAGAATGAGACGAAAACTGGGCTCTCTTCCTGTCGGGCTCTTGGGAAAGTCAAGCAACCCCAAAGACCCCCAGCCACCCCCAGCTATCCAGCCATGGCGGCATACCCCACGTGAGGGGAAGGGTCCTGAGAAAACGCAAGTCCAAGCCCAGAAACCAGACAGCAGTGCTGAAACAGAGTGTCCATCTCCAGCCCAGTATGAGCGGCCTCCTCCTGGGAAGGTCAAGTTGATACCTCTGCCTTTTTCTGCCTGGGACAAGCCTCAAGCTCGACCCGCTCCTCGGAGGCCCCAGTCTCTGGCCTCACATCGGCCTGCTGGGGCTTACCGTGCCCAGCCTGGTTCTACTGACTCAGCTCAACCTGCTGCAGTCAATTCATCCCAGCCAGCTCCTGCCTCTTTGCCAGGCCCCGCCAAACCAGCTCAGCCAACTGTGACCAACCCAACCCAACCGGCTTGGACCAACCACACCCAGCCTCGTGTCCCTCAGTCTGCTGCTCCTAGGCCTGCACCCTCCAAAACTTCATCTGGCCCTCCTCTCCAGCGGGAGCCTGTTCCCCCTGCTGTGAATAAGCGCCAGGCCCCACCCAAGCTCCAAACCCAATTTCTACTCCAAGACTTCAGCAAGCAACGAGTTCCATGGAGGGAACCCAACGTGCCTGAGCCAGTCATGTCAAAGCCCATCGAACAAGAGCAGAGGCCAGAGCGAGAGGCCATGAAGAGGCGGGCTCAACAACAACGGGAGAATGCTGCCAGATACACCTCTTCGGGCAAGCTGCAATTTTTCACCGAGAGGGAAAACGAAATGGAAATTGCCGACTACTACGGATACGTCAAGTGAGAGCTGCTAGGATTCTTGGTGCCAACCTTGGCTACCAGCTGTTCTTCCATACACAGGTAAGACAGGTATAGAACTGAATAAGTAAATGGAATACAATTAATAGACGAGTAACAAACCTTTCGAATTTTCAGATGCTGCTAACTGGGGCGTGAGAAAGGAAGGACTGAAAGTTGGATGGGAGAATGAAGGAAAGGGGGAAAAACTGAGCAAAGAGGAAGGAACTTGGCCAGGCTAGGAAGGCCAAAGAGACGTATGGATTTAGGAAAGGAAGCAGGAGTGAGGATGAAATGGCAGAAGTAAAAAGCAGGGTCAGAGGTCTGGGTTGAAAGAACACAATTGGAGTAGAGTTGAAGGTGACAGAAGAGGAGTCTAGGTTTACTAGGAGAAATAGAAAAAGTCTCTCGGGGACGCTGGCCTTAAGTCTCACAACCACCAGATAGGTATTTCAGAAAACAAGAGGTTCAGGACACATCTCTGAAAGGTCTGAGTCGCCTTATTCAGGTGTGACTGTAGTGGGGGAATAGGGAAATCTACCAGAGAAGTGGCTAGGGCTCAGAGTTATCCTAGGGCAGCTGACGACAGGGGCAGAGCAAGGGAACTGCTGGATCAGGAGGCCCACGGACAAATCAGGGGCATAGCCGCCTGTCACTTCCCTGCCAGGAAGGAAGCCAGGTATATTACTATAACCAAGGCACACTGGGGTCTTTACTGTATGGAGAACTTGGCTCCTGCCCGCAATCCTACGGCTCGGCGTCACACACAGGAAGTAGGGCCTCTGGGCAACCAGAAATGGGAATGGGACTGAAGGAGATTCAGCCCACAAATATCCGACCACCAGCTTCCACCTCTGCAATCTGCCACCCTGTGTCTGCTCAACGCATCACAGAAACAAGTTTTCAAGGTGAGTATACAGACGGCAGAGAAAAGTTGAACAATGAGGTCAGCATTGAAAAATGGGGTCAAATCGACAGCTGGGAAGGGGTGTAGAGACAGGTAGAATTTAGATCCTGAGCCTTTAATAACCACTACCTTCTCTCAGTGCTCTCTGTTTTTAGACCTCTATATGAGAACACCTAGGGCTTCCCTGGTGGCGCCTGCCAATGCAGGGGACACGGGTTCGAGCCCTGGTCTGCGAAGATCCCACATGCCGTGCAGCAACTAAGCGCATGTGCCACAACGACGGAGCCTGCATTCTAGAGCCCGTGAGCCTCAACTACCGAAGCCCACGTGCCTACAGCCCATGCTCCGCAACAAGAGAAGCCACCGCGATGAGATGCCCGCACACCGCAAGCAAGAGTAGCCCCCGCTAGCCGCCAACTAGAGAAAGCCCGTGCACAGCAATGAGAGACCCAGTGCAGCCAAAAAAATAAATACGTAGAATAAATAAGTTCAAACAGTAAATAAATACATAAACATAAATTACAAAAAAAAAGAACACCTAATGCAGGTGGGAAGGTGGGAGGGCCACTGTAGAGGTCATCTATGCTACATGTACAAGAACCCCGAGAGCACACCAATCGGTACCACACTTTTCACTGCTGTAGCCGATCATTCCCCGGTACTGCCACACTGTAGCACTCCCTTCCCTCATCTACTGCTATAGTCTCTTTGGAAGGTGTTTCAGAACTCTTGTTATGAGAGTGCCAGTTGAACTGTCCTCACTTCCTTCATTTACACCAGGAGTGAAGACCTTGTGGTCCGAGATCCTGTCCAGAGAGCAAGCAGGCTAAGACTCTGTCTTTGTTGATGTATTTCATCAGAAAGGGCTCTACCCCCTCTCCTAGTTCATGGTGTGAAGTGTTCTTGGCCTCTCGGGAAAGTGGGAGAATGGAAAGGACCCTATATGAGAATGCTAGGCTCTGTAAAACATTTCAGGTTTTTAAAAATAAGACTCATTTTGTATTGGACTGACAACAGTCCTATGAAATACAAAGAAAGCCGAGAATCAGTGACAGGAAAGGATCACCAGTAAGAACTACAACAGTCACCGCTTACCTCGTAGCACAGGCGCTGTCCGTGATCCTTAAGAAGAGTTAGTAGAAATGCCTTGCCCATCTTGCCCCTGAACCCCTTGAAAGGTACACGACTGCTGTGTTGGTGTTTAGGGGGAGCATCTCACTTACAGGGACTGACTTCTCCCTTGATTCCTCTGTAGTGATGGAGACTTCCCCGCTGATGAAAAATTCCCTGGGATTGCAACCTCCAAGCCAGACAGCTTTCCTATGGAATGACAGAGAACTTGTCAAGGTGAAACACCAGTCTGCGGGGAGAAAGGGAAGAAGAGAATGATGGAAATCGTTTCTGGGAAACTATTTTTACATTATGTGTTGTTTGTTCCCGGTAAATAAACTGAAATCTTCTTAACAGTAAACAAAATCGAAACCACTAAAGCCAATAATACAGGAGTATAACGTTCGAAAAAAATTTCTTTGGCTGCGCAGCATGTGGGATCTTAGCTCCCCAACCAGGGATTGAACCCACGCCTGCTGCATTGCAAGCGCAGAGTCTTCACCACGGGACCACCGGGGAAGTCCCAGGACTATCACTTTTAAAGGAGAAGGTACAAACCCCTCGGTTCTATGAACTGGAGATTTTTAGTAAGAAGTCAATATATTTGTTGTTAGGCACATTTTATGTTAGGCTGTCTCCTGCACAGGATGCAGGCGCCTTGAGAATGGAAGTCATATCCCCTCTATAGTACGTCCCTCTTCTTTCTGCTTTGCAGTTTGCTGCTCCACTTGTTCAACCCCACCTAGTAATAACCTATACTTCCCTTGTTCCTGTTTTCCCATCTGGAAAACAGACAAAAGGCCACCAAACAACGCAAAGGTCTCAACAAATAAGGGATATCCAAAACCAGAGATGGCCAGAACTTCTGTACCCCTGATGAAATAGTCCTCATACAAAACCTGATAATCAAATTCCTTAATGCTAGGAATCACAGTGAAAAATAGTATCTGAACTGACTTCTGTCAGATGAGTGAGAACTAAGGTTAATTCAGTGTATCTGAAGCATAGAAAGTGAGGGCAAAAGTGGCACAAGATGGGACTAGAGAAGCAGAGAGGATTCTAGACCACGCAGAGTCTTAAAGGCCAACAGTGTGTTTTCTATTCTCAAAACAATGTTTGTGAGCGATGTTTATGAGCACCGTCCAACTTGCTTTGAAGGTTTCTTGTGTGAAGAGTGGATTGGAAGGAAACAAGATATATATGGACACTAGTTAGGACCTAATCGCAACAGACAGGCAAGTTCAGTATTAGGAAGTGAGGAAGAGCTGGCTGACAGATTCCAAAGAAATTCAGGAGATGAACTGAAGCGGGCTTAATGGGGTAGGAGATGGAGGAAAGGAAGGTCTTAGGGAATTCAAGGGTTTACTGCACACATGAGCAAAGTCTCAAAATTAATCATTTGAACGTACAGAGGCGGATCTCCCAAATGACACGGTTAGGAAGCAACGGTACGCCCTTTAGAATTCCTAGAGACAACACAAATCAACTGTTTCGATGGA